>NW_025108973.1:311102-327366 GCF_011392965.1 Frieseomelitta varia
TATATATATATTCCATTGAGTTATATATATATATATATATATATATATATATATATATATATATATATATCGAATTACAGAATATTGTTGTGTTTATAGCAGTTGACTTGGCAGAGCCTTAGCAAACTTTGTTATAATATTAATTAAATGAATCTTGATTACGTGGATCAAAATAAATAAATATTAACATCCGAATATGAATTCATTATTAGTTTAATTTTTCCTCAAAATTAAGAAACATATCAGGAAGTATACTATCTACTCTACTTAGTCCTATACTTGAAAAATGAAAATAATAAAAGCTCTTGAACTAATAAACAAGCAAATATTAACATTCTATAAAAAGTAATAACATAATAAATTTTTGTGATCATTATGGTCACAAAAAATTGTACGTTACTCATATGTTTAAGAGAAATAAAAATGCATGTGACTTACGATTCGGTGCGAAGATCGATGCTGAGATGTAGGAAATATCATCATTAAATAGAAGTGTCATTAAATAGGATAAATTGAATCCATTGAAAGCAAGCAAGTTGCAAAAATCTTTAACAAAAAACATGAATATTATAAATTATTCTTAAAGACAGTGTCACATTATTTAGAATGTACGAAATAATGGAAGATTGTTACTTACGGTCTTCGCTTTTGATTCATTGAATCAGTTTTAGACTGGAGTACTTCTTCACGTAACGAACTAACCTTTAAGAAAACGTGAAATATTATAAATTATTCTGAAAAAACACAGTATTAATCGTTAGTGTATATTGAAACATATTAAAACTTATTGCACTTATAATAGCGACCTCTTCAAAAAATAAAGTTATTAATAAAAGTCAAGAGATGACACTACTGTAGAAAATTTGCGCGGGAAATGCAGGCATATATATATATATATATATATAGGTTAGTTCAATTTATTGTTTGAATATAAATAGAAATGTAGAAAATCTATCTATTAAGAAAATTGGAAATCTATTAAGAAAATGTATTCAATTCATTTGTTAATGTTCTCACTAAACTAAGAAATTATTTATGATTCTATTATACAAGTATGTATGAAATATTACCTATAATCTTATCAAATTTCGAATTTTCATTTCTTCTGTGCCATTATCCAATAATTTGTGTAAAAGCAAATCAACAATGTACAAAACAAATGTACAAAACTGAAATGTATAAAATTGCGTGTAAAACAGAACGACTACGAAATAATCTATCGAAAATTTATCTCGAAGTAAAGAATTCGATAACTATCGATGACTTTGATTCATCAAAATAAATAAGGAACAGAAAAGCATAAAAGAGTATTTAATTTTGTTGCAATAGTAATTTGATAATAATTATTTAATAAATAAAATATATTAATAAAACAAACTTAATCATAAGTGTGATGATAGATTAGCATCGGAAGTATTACGCAATCATCAATCGATCTTCACGCCTCCATTTCAATAATCGAATGATACTTCGTGTTTCATTTAACGAATTTTCGGCAAATCCCATATACTGCACATTTGCAATGAAAAATGCAACTGAAAACACGCAGTTTATCACTACGAGAATATCACAGAAGAATATCACTTTTGATCAATCTTTTATTTTCATACCATTTATTCTCATACCCTCGTTCTTTTATTTTCATACCTTAGCCGCTAGAGAGAGCAATTATGTCGCTTTCTTTGAATCACGTGATACTGTGAAACTGCATCCTGGAAATTAGAACAAGCGTCAGTTGACATGGCGAAACGTGCGTTTTTTCTTAACTTCATAGTTTCTTTGACTGATAAAGTAACCTCTCGTATTCAAAGACTAACTTCCACTACTCTTGGAAAAACATGTTTATTCAAGTTGCATTACTTTTATTGCAAAAAGATGTACGTAGGTATGTATAATCTTCTCAGAAGTCAAATTCATCGATTCTTTTGCTTGACTTCGAGTATTGATTTCAGTTCAGTTTTCAATTTCAGTTCAGTTTTCAAAGTTCAGAGTTCAAGGAAAATGTTTCTCAGCGTTCAAAGTTAATGAGTTAATAACTTTGATTGAAGACAGTTCAGTTGTCAGAAGAAGACATAAATAATAAATAATAATAGAAAAATTGTAAGATATTTAAAAAATAATGCTTACAGCGTCATCATTTTATTCTAATTTCTAATTCATGAAGTTGATCTCTGTGACTTCCGAACGGCATACAAAGCAAGTGAATTTGTAAGGTATATATTAGAATAAACGTTCACTTAGTTATTGATCTGATCAAATGAATAACGAAAATTTAATTTCAATTTATTACATATGCATGTATTAAATGTAATTAATTTCTAGCAAACAACAGAGTAACATTGTTTCAACGAGAAAATTCGTGTCCAAACGGTATGTTCTCCATCGCGAATAAACCAAATTAATTTTCGATGACACGGCGAACCTGTTTAATTACGACGCATCTGTCCACTGTTTCACGCATTACGTACCGATTAATTAATTTCCACGTTTCAACTATGAATTAGAACTGGAGAATTTTTGCTGATTTCATATGGTCTCTTTTGTCGGAAACGTTCTCTCAAAAATTAAATGTTGGAATGTGACACTTGCTTGTAGTACGCCTGTGCTTCAAATTGTTTGATTTATTTTCTTGTTAATTAATTGCGAATATTACGAAAATTTCAAATCATTTTGAAACTTTCATAATATTCCAACGACATAATTTTTATTTCGCTCGTATAATGTTTAAATAATGTCCCCAAAGCATTCTCTTTTAATATTTAAAGAATATAATACAAAATAAAACGAAATACCGTTTAGATACTATTCGAAGGTTAAAACTGATTTTTTTTTTGTCAGATATTAATCTTTTTCATACTTCCGCTAAAAGATCGAAGTTTTCTTCTTATCGAATAAATGATCTAAAACTTTTTGAGCAGCGGTGTATAAAACACGAAGTTTCCTTGGAAAATCTTTATGCATAATGGATATCCGTTATCCAGAAAATTATATAATTTATCCAGGATAGATCACTCATGCGACTCCAAGCGTAAAATAAGCTTTCAGTGATGCGTTATATATGTTATTATGCACTGATTATTCTCAATTTTATATGCGACTAAGAGTAATTTTTCTTACATTATAACTTAACTCGCAGAGTTTACTTTATTTTGTTGCAGATAAACAGGAGTAAATTTATTTTTGATTCTGTTACTTATTGTAATAGTTGAAATGATTGTTCGATTCTAATTGAACAAATAATCAAAGTTTTAAACTGATTCATGAATCGAAACAGTATTCAGTGTAAAATGGATTGATGAATTCTTTACACGATTTTACATGAGAGGCTTTAAAACTACAAAAACATTGAATCAATGGATTCGAAGAAGAATAGTACCGTCTGTTGAATATCTGAAACACCAGGCTTTGATGGAAATAGATTGAATGCACATTTTACTTAACTGTGACTAGTCAATGCAAATCGTCAACACAGTTTTCGCATCTTTAACGATAAAAAATGTTCTTAATTTTAAAATAGCTCTTTTATCATTCAGTTTTATTATTCAGTCTTAAAATTAATATTAAATTAATTAAAATTAAATTAAAAATTAATTTAATTAAATTAATTAATTAAAATTTATTTCAAAGACATTAATATTTGTTTCACAATTTATTTCCATTCTGAGAAGAGAATTGAATTTTCATTGAGACAAAATCAATTTACTTGTTCATCCACTTAAATAATTAAAATCAGTCTTTTAAAAAATACTTGAAATATTAAATATTAAAATATTTAAAAATATCATATTTAAAATATTTAATAAATCCTATCGTCATACTTAACAAATATTATCTAAAATTTGCAGGTGACGTGCCAGGATGAAGACAGCACTCAATGCATGCCAAAACAAGCTTTCCTAGCTCTATTGCGCCATCCGGAAGTTAGTTCGAATTTAGCTGCTTATTCTAGAGCAGCAAGAGTAAGTGGAGATGCAAAAAGTCGCAATGATATGGCACACTTGAGAGCTCTAACCGAAGAAGGCGACGACTCAGAGATCTGCGTACCTGGTCGGGTTTATTTGCAACTGTTGAAGGATCCGGTTGTACGTGGCGATCTCAGCATTATTCTTAATGGAAGAACACAGAAGTTACCAGATCTTCTGGGACGTTTGCTCGATGATAGCGATGATATTGACGCGAGGGAATTCTTGCCCGAATCTCAGAAAAGAAGCCTAGCAACGTTGGCTAAGAATGACGATCTACCATTTAGTATTCACGATCGCGTTGTTGAAAATGAAGATGATGAAGAGAAGAGGGCTGTAATTTCGAGGTATATAATTCTGTTCAATTTATTGGATTGGTGCATGAAATGTCTTGTAATCGAAATTTAAATTTGGTGGATCAGTACCATTCAATCAGTTTTCTATTTAATAAAGTTTTCTATTAAATTAAGTGTATTAGATATTATACGATATCAATATCTTATTATTGAGTACTATGGATAATCAGAGTATCACAATATGTATAGTTTTCTTATATGAATTTAAATTTAGGAAACGTGAAGAAATCTGAAAATCAAAAAAGAATTACCTGCAAGTATCGATTTATCAATTTCTTGCTAATCGTTATTCGAAAAATTTGACAAATTTTACAATGTACGAAATTAAAACTAGTTTTTCTATTAATTCCTCAAACAGCGAGCAACAAGGGCAAAACGATTATCTCCTACCAAACAGTCGTTCAGACTTACAAGCTTTCACACGAGATTATCTAATGGAGAAACGAAACGTTGGCACTTTGGCTCGAGATTTCGCGTTGCCACCTGGCAGACGTAATATGGCATCGCTAATTCACGATTACGATCAGAGCAAGAATAATAACAAAGAACCTATGATACGTTACAATGGAAAAAGGAACGTCGCTTCCTTGGCGAGAACGTATACTCTGCCTCATAATGGGAAAAGGAACGTAGCATCCGTAGCCAGAGACTATGGACTTCCTTATGGGAAAAGATACGTCGGTTCCCTAGCTAGAACAGGCGATTTTCCTGCCAGAAACCAGAGGAGTGTCTCATCTTTGGCTAAAAATTCCGCTTGGCCAGTTTCGTTGAAGAGAGGTGTTCTTCTGCCTGGAAGCGTGATCCTTAGGACCCTCTCCCGTCATGGTAGATCGATGGCGGACGAAATGAACGCAAGGAACGACCTGTTGGATCTTCAGGAACTGAGTAATCTGGAAGAGAATCAGGAAAACGATTACGAAACAGCGGAGGAGAAGTTGAACGATTCGTTGGCGAAAATTGAATCGAACGTTAGGAGATCTAAAAGACAGATTGGATTCTCCGATGAATACCCTTTGCCTGTCATGCAGAATACGAACGTTTTCGATTATGAAGAGATGATGGAGGCACTCAGTGGACAATATCCGAATGCTGAGAAGAGGTTCATGGGTGAGTGTACATATTTATTTCTTTACAGCTTAGAGTTAGGAAGTTTAGGAAATTTTCTTTTTGAGGATTCATAAAACGAGAGTGTTAATTATTTTGAAGAAACAATACGTCACTGATGAATGATTCTTCACGATAAAAGAATCTTGATAAGTCAACAAAATGTTAAGACACAAAGTACATTCATTTTCCAACGCGAAATATCCAACCACTGAAATATCAATTTCCTCTTGTTTTCTTTCCAACAACGCATCTCATCCTTGCAACGGGTTAGATTAATAGAATGACGGCAATACGACACGCTATGTCCCCCATAAGCACCCTTGTTCGCACAGATGAAAGTAGACCTCGACTCGTTCGAGGGAGAGTATTTCATATCGTCGGGAATAGACATGTCAACCGCGTAGTAGTTGAACGTGAAAGTCAGAGATCGAGCGTAAATCGAGCGCAATCTGTGAATGTCAGAAACAGGTTCTGCACCGGAGATGCAGCCAGAGGTAGACCAGTTCGGCTACCCGGAAACGTTTCAAGCGAGTAAAAGACACATCGGAGCCCTGGCACGTCTTGGTTGGCTTCCAACTTTGAGGGTCGCGCGATTTTCGCGCTCACCTCGGTATCTAATTGGCAGGTCAGACCATTAGGTTCTCACCTGCTCCGTCATTTTAGGGTAATTCCGGAAGAGATGGACCTTGTTGTTAAAAAGAAAAAGAACATCTTAAACTTACATGTTTCAAAGCTATTCAATAGTATACTTGTCCGTTTGTCTATCATATAGTGAACAATTTATTGCAAAATTATCATGGCACAGTATTATAATAGGTAGCTGTAGAAATCAGTATTTCAGTATTTTAGGTTCCAACCTCCCCTTATTATTACGGGTAAGCGGGTAAGATGGGCCACTTTAACATATTAATAGATATGTTGTTTAAATGGTAGTTAACCGAGCATCTCCTTAAATTTACATGTCTAATCTAATCTCTTGCTAGAAATTGAAGTATCGATCTTTGTCCAAATTTTATAGAAAGTGGAACGTCAAATTTACGAACATGTTTCAGCACATAACAAAATAGTTGTTAATGACGACAAGCTTGAGAACCTGGTCCGTCTCTCCCGATGGTCCATTTGAATATATCTCTCCTATGTTTCTTTGTGTCTCTCTCTCTCTCTCTTTCTCTCTCTGTTTCTCTTTCTCCTTTCTCTTTGTACTGTTCGTCATTTTCCTTTCTTATCATGCTGTGTTGTCGCAAACATCTACGCCCGAATGAAAGTATAGAAAAAGGAAACAAATATGGTTGAATCATCGGAAATATTTGAATATATTTGGGAGAGGGAGATTCTCCGGATCGTAGAAAATGCAATGACCATTTTACGCCAAACGTTCGCCAATATGACATCTTCCACTTCCACTTCTTCTAATTCTATATGGATCGTTCACGGTAGTTAAATAGCAAACTGCATCGTAGGTGTTTCGATGTGGTGCATCTGTCGATGTTATAGAACTTGCGATTCGATGCTGCGACCAATTTAGAGCGCTGATATGGTAGATGTTTTAGATTGACTGGGACATAATAATGTTATAGATATTCTAGCACGGACGATCGATCAATAGATAATTTTAGATAATAGTCTTAGAGTTGCCCTTTGTTGGAATAACGTTGCTGTATCCGTATGAGGGTTATCTGTCTGAACAAGTATTCTAATTTCGGTTTATGTTAATCAGTAATTGATAATTACAGTCGATACATTAATTTCGTAGGAAAATGAAAGAACTGTAAATATTATATGATTATATAAGAGCAGAATATTTCTATTAAGAAAATATGTATCTTATTTACATGATCTCTGTAATCATTCTAGCATCGTACTTTCTCATTTTCTAAAACGGTGAAGTGTAAGTAATCTTTCAATTGTCTTGTCAGAAGAACAATGAATATACTACAATAGATTACCCTATTCTCTATCGTTTATTCTGTAGACAGACAATGTTTTATTACGAATGGTGAATTTATGTATTTTACTCTTTTGTGTTTGAAAATGTTTTATAGTTGTTTCGTGTTGTCAATACAAACATGTATCGAAGACTTCCGCCAAAAATTCAAGTTCTATCGTTAAAACATTGTGTTGTCTTTAATGTTAAGTAGTTAAGTGTTAAATATTAGATATGTGTCGTGCTGTCAAATTTCTTCGCTCATCGAAACTTCGTTTCTGTCAACGAACAACTTAATTGTCTCATAAGCTTATATCTGTAAAATTTTTTTATGCAGCGACTAACTAATAAGTGGTATGAACTATTATGCAAATACAACGAAGGCCTACTATTGTGTTTGTTGTTTCCTTAGGTATGGCAATATACGGGATGCACGCGAAAAAATGATACCCCGAGTAGGAGAATAAAAATGTACAACTAAATTTCTTGAGAATGTACACTGTAACATATATATTACTATATATAATTACTACGATAAATGTATCATAAATGTGCAATTACATTTTCTCAAAATCGAGTGATTTTTGGACAAAGAAAAAGAAAGAAATCACCTCTTGTGTCGTTTTTACAACTGCAATCCGTATTTAGTGATATCAGTGTTTCAGCGCTGTGTAGCGTGTAATAACGATAATCTATGTAGACTATATGTGCTATATAGACTAGTAACTTGCAGTGTAATTAGGGAAAAAACTTTATTTCGCGATTTGACACGAATTTTGAATCATGTATTTTAGGGAGAATCCCGCAGATGGGACCTCGTCCGACTACTCCTCCAACACGTCAAGGTCGCTAAGACCTAACTTCAACCCAAGGGCACGCTACGTTCAAGCCTTGCACGAGGATTGTCGACACGGCTTCGAAAGGTTTCTCCCCTTACCGACTATGGGTAATTATTTCCATCAGAAACTTCCAAGCACGCTGCGATCTAAATCGTCGTAAACCGTTCCCCTTCTAAATTACCTGTTACTCGATAGATGTCGATGAATTAGTTACTTTGTTCACGCGTTTGCTCGTACATCTCTGGAATTGAATAACAATTACTAAACACTTCGCTTTGAGAAACGAATTTTATCTAGGAATGTCCGATATTTGCCTGTAACTGGTAAACGAAAAATTTACAGGTAACTTCTTTCTTGTTCTCAGTTAGCTACTGCAGATCAAATTATTTTCGAATTGCATTTACGAATGTATATGGGGCGCGCCATTGCTTGTGGTTTTGACAGATTGCAAATGACAATAATTTCTGAAGATTCAGAAAACAATTAGATTTAATTCTCTCAATTAGTATCGTGTCGTAAATGATATACAGGAATTTAGTTATTTTTAAGTTAATTTTCACTCTTATTCTATCATTTATCATGTAAGATGTGGAATATAAATTCGAATTAAATGTAGTCTAAGATTGAACGATCTAGTTCAAATTGTCGCAGTTGTTATTTACGACTTGAAGGTACTAGTTGAGATTGAATGTCGAAGCTATAATCTAAGAAGATTTACAAAATTGTTGTATACAATGGACAATTGGCATTGTATTTATTATTACAGTATACTGCGCTTAAAAGTTTCTCGTGCATCAGTAATTATCAATGTTTGACTAACCTAAAACATCGATTAACTAGCTTTGTTAATTTTTATTAAATCTTTTTCACTAGCAACCAAAGATTTGATAAAGTGAATTATTTACTCTTCCTATCGATGTTTAATCTGACATCTGACAGTATTTTATAATATATACCTACAGGTAAAATGACTTTATATAATACTGTATTTAATTTAGTGCTTAATGCTCTAAGCGTACGTTTAAGAGAAAATAGCAAGTCAATATGAGATAAAATTCAGAGCGACGTTCAATTTTTTACGAAACGTTTAATAGAGTACGAGTAAATTAATAAACATTGATTATTGCAGTAATTTATATCGCGCTCATGTTTATTAGTTTGGAATTTTATAGACTTTCATTTTAACGAGAATACAAATATCATTTGCAAAATACGATTTCAATAATTTCATTTATTTCAAGAAGAAATATTAGAAATGTTAGAAGAGGAACAAAATTGTACGCTGCTTGAATAGTACTCACTTAATCTCGAATTTTAATTTTCATATTCACTTCTCACGCTGTTTATGTTAAATTAAACATGCTATGTCTTTTCAATATCTGACACGACTTCTATTAACGTTAAGAGACTTCTTCCTCAAACATATTTTCCTCCAAAATTAATGTAATTAGACAATAACGAGCGACAATAATCTTAACAGTTCTGTAATAATAATATGGAATGTGTCTGATTCGTAAAGCTATCTACTTAGATATATCTGTTCTGCGATGATGTCTTAAACCTTAGACGAAGCAAAATTTTAAGTACTCTTAATAACATTTAATAGATATTGATATCTAACTTTCGATAAGTTAACGATAAACTTCCAAATTAGTTATTAAATTTATTATAATTCTATCTGACACTTTGAACAAATGTAGTAGTAAGTTTTTGTCACTTACATTCAATGCATTTACTTTGCAAGTACAGATATATTCATAAGTATATTTGTTAATTTTAGTATAATAAAATTAACAATCAGATAGGGTTAGTCTCGATGGTCTGAGGTATTTCTGTATCCGAGTTTAAGCGATTCATTGTTCGATTGAGAGATGTTCGCCAAGTCTTTGGTGATTTTTGAGATGTTTTCATTCGACTATTTCTACTACAACTGCGGTTTAGGACAGAATGGAGGAAGCCGTGACGCGATCTTCGACGTATAGCAGTAGTCTGTGTAAATTCTTAGTGCTCAGGGCTTGCAGGCTCGATAGTAATAACGCAAAATTCAGCTTTCTTTTGTCCATGATACATGTTTCAGTACTTATCGATAGATCATTGTGTAATACGTGTATGTTAAATGTAAACGCGCGGTCGGAAAGAATTGTGGTGTAATTCCGAGTCGATCGACATCAACGATTTGTCACTAATGCGAATGGTGTGTACCATTGTTCGATCGTCATCGATTTTATGAGAATGTATTGATGTGTTTGTCTAGACAATAACGAGTAAACGAGATGACAATAAAACGATAATAATAAACGATGAAGTAAAAGAACCTTCAATTCAATAATTCTTTCAATACTTCTTTATTTTAAGATTCTCTCTTTTGTTATAGATGTGAAATCGATCTTTATACGCAGCGAGCAAGAAAATCCCATATTTATGAAAGTTCCATGCTTGCTTTAAAATCTTATAAATAATTTTCTATTCATAAGATATGCTCCAATTTCCCTCGATGAAGAAGGTGCATAAATATTCTTACAAGCGGGATTAACTTGCTTTATTATGCTACAAAAGCAAGTGTAATAAATGTCTCAAGTGTCACGTACATCTTGTTCTGGTATTGTGTTTTACTTTTATATTTGATCGTTGTTATAGTTTGTTATATGAATAATGATCTGATCTCATGTGGTCTACCTGAAGGCTTAGGATTTAAGGAGATCAAAGGTATTCCAATAGTAGAATGATGGAGCTATGTTTTCTTTGTAAAATGGATTTGCTTATTTCATGGAGACACATGGGTATGTATGCATTAGTAGAAACTTACCTTAACTTTAATCATCAAGTAATATTTCGTCTTGAATTTCATATAAGTGAATTATATTTTATTTCTTATATCCAGGAACAATGGTGTAGAGGGTGTTCACAGAAGAAAGCACTCGACACAAGAATTAATAAAATATTTTCTTTATACATCTACAAATATACTTCGTACATGAGTGTCACGTATAATGTTAGAAATAGAAAAATATATACATCGACTTATTTACAAAAATAGACTATTTTAATTATGAAATTTTCCAGTAAAAACAGTCATCTTTCTTTATCTAATTAATGAGCAATTGCATCCTTGTACTTAAAATATTTCAATACTTTCTACATCACACTTTCCTATTAATTTACGTCACTGCTAAAAGCATAGCAAATGATTTATTCGATGTTTATTACAAAATATTAATTTTTTTAAACTAACGATTTAATAAATAATTTCTTTTTATATTTTACAAATTATTCTTTGATCCATGGATAAGATTGTCTAAAGGCTCATTTAATGTTACCTATATTAATATTGTCTTAACAATATTAAAAAGTCTATTATCAGTCATGTTAGGGAACCAAATATTAATTAATATTTTCTAAATATTTACTCTATTAAAAAGTCATCATACTGAATTTTAAAACTGTCCTACGTCTTACATTTTTCCCTTCTGATCTTCAGGTTCATTGAGACATCTCGACTGCTCAGAAGAATTGCCGAGAAAATGGGCGGAGAACCGGAAAGTTTTGCAAGAAACGAAAGCCATCATGCGGAATGAAACGTCGATCGATAATCCAACTTTTACTAATGCCCATGCAATCATCGTCCGTTAAAATATGCCGCCCACGCTTCGATGATAGTTCAACTGAGCGTGTTGGGAATAATCGTAGCCCTGATCGTACCATTCCGCCGCCGATGCAGAATTCCCAGTACCAGAGGACGATGTAGCAGCATGACTCGCGTGCGAGGAATGCTGATGACTCGAATGACTCGACGTGTATTCACTTTGGAAGTGATTGAACTGTCCCCAACCGAGTTGCGCCCTGGACCAATCGGTGTTGCCTGAAATTTGGACAACGTTGTTGCTCATTATCGCGCTTCGACAAGAACTAAAATCACGTGAGTTTTTTGAAATTTTGGATTTTAAACATTATTATAAATTATAAATACCAAATAAAATAAAATAAACTTTTCAGGTGTAGGACAAAATATTAACAACACTTCAATAATGTAATAACATCCAACTTGCCAGGGTTATGAGAGATAGTCGTCGGTGCCCCATGTGCAGCAGGAGGTTGAATCGTTGGTATCTGTCCCAGTTGCATCGTATGTCCCTGTAAGGAACTTAGATGTCCTGAAATCGACACTGCGTGTCCTTGAAGAGCACTGCTGATCGTGGAAGGCACTTGAGCCACGGACGTGGTGTTAGGTATCTGCGCATTGGCCCCTGGAACTTGATGAACAGCTGCACTCGCTTGTTGCAGTGTCGTTGGACTGTGGTGTAACGTGGTTGGTACTTGAGTTATTGCTGGTGGCATTTGAGATACCTGTGGTATTTGTGCAAGTTCGTGGCTCGCGTATTGACAGGGTGTCAATGGTAATCCCGTTACCGAGTGAGCTATACTTCCTGCGTGTTTTCGTAGTCGTGCTCTGCGATTGCTGAACCACACCTGAAATTAGAAATGCTTCAGTTAATTGAGATATCGAGTATTTAATACATTTTTATGCAATATATTGACAGAGTATACAATTTCTGAACATAATAGTGGTGACTGGATCGGATTTTTCCATATTAATTTAAGATTCCCTCTCTGTTTCATTGTATAATTCAATCAGCAACAAATAACTAACTTTTACTTGAATCTCTTTCAAAGTGAATTACTAATTATTTATTTCACACATGTCAGGCATTGTATGGTTGAATACGCATTCTAGCAGACGTTGACGTTAAAAAAATTAATTGACAAGATACTCGACAAATGGCGTAAAACTCACTTGAATTCTTGCTTCTGTAAGGCCAGTCCTCTGAGCCAATTCCTCTCTAGCATAAACGTCCGGATACTGAGCACGCTGGAACGCGGTCTCCAATTGTTCCAGCTGTTCTCCGGTGAATGTTGTTCTGCTTCTTCGTTGCTTTCGCTTCAGAGGAATACCAGGTTCACTCTCTGTATCGGATTCATCGCCGCAACGACCTATGAGTCGTCGAATTATTCTTATTATCTTATTTATCTTAAGTTACGTGAATTAGTTTCGAGTCACGACACGCTTTTATGGCTAATTAATCACGTTTAAGTAATGGAATAAATGATACAGCTATTCTGTCAAGTATGTGAGAATAAGATGCTGCCTGTGAACTTTCTGATTGAGTAGTTAATTAATTAATTAACTGATGATCGATTGATTAGTTGATTAACAGATTGCGAATATTCATGTCAATCTACAATTTTATGATAAATGGAGGTAGAATTTATGAAAATAAGTGGAATTTTTCTCATTTCCTTCGATTCATTTGTGACTCTTTTATTTCTAATTTAATAATAGATTTCATCTAGTATTTATAATCAATCATTCCAACACATTGATTTCTCACAAATCTCTTTCTGAAACATTTCCCTGGAAGTATTCCCAGAACTAGAAGATCCTCATTAACCATCAATTCTAACGTAAAAATTTCTCCTTTCTTCGGAAACCTCCTTTCATCAACCAAACCAGACGCACAACTGGAAGCATTCGAGATGTCTTTTCTTTCTGCATTCGATACTGGAACCGATCTGCCGATTTTTATATCCTCTTACTAGTCATTGTGTCTTGGTGATTCTTAAACTATCTTCAAATATTCCCTTCGTATTTATTTGACCAAATAATAGGAATACAAACAGCTCGTGCGTCTGTTTCTCTGAATGGCGGTAAAAGGCACAAGAACGTGTATACACCTTTGTAATAATATATAACAATGTATAGCTCACGAAATAAGCCAATAAGGATGACCATCGCGATCGTTTGGGGTAAGAACAGTTTGCTCCTAAGTCGACTCTCTATTGTATCACCCAGTGTCCATTATCGTTCAATCGAGCGTCCAGAAACGAAGAGAACCATTGTGAGATTGAGGATTTCACCTCTGTCTTTCTTTACTTCTTTACTTTCTCTTTTTTACTTTATCTTCTCCTTTTTACTTTATTTACTTTCGTGTAGGTAGAAACTCTTACGGGACCAGATTTTGAAATTTGGCGAACCCGAAAAGAGATGTAGATAAGTACGTCAATGTGTGTAACTATTTGCTTCTTAATTTCATGACAGTAGTGATATGTTCTTTAATGTGACATAATCTGATTAAATGTTAATGAAAATGTTATGTGGAATCTGTATTATTTAGAAGAACATTTAACAGAGCGATAAATCTTCATTGTAAATTAAAAATTCTGAAACTGAGTATAATTTAATTTTAATTACAAGGACGACGTCTGATGTTTGATGATTTAATCTTTCTGATAGTTTTAATAGATTTAAGTCTAATACTATAGTATTAATATTTTTTGTAGCTTTAAATAATGGCAGGAAAGGCTCAATTGTTGAAGTAACTTTTGATAAAGATTGCATAGGTCATCCCTGAAGTATTCATTTTAAATAATTATACTCAGCAGTGGCACAATTAATGTGAGTTAAGAGTTAAATTTTGGATATAATATAATTTAACAAATATTGAATATTTTTTTATATTGTATAATGTGCAATCTGTATATTTTTACATCTTTCAATGTATAAAATGATACAATGTATGCAAAAATATTTCAATAAATGTATAAATGTTCCCAATGTAACTGTGTAATTTTTGATAAACCTGAGAATCTTTCAAAGACAACTTTGCTTCACTTTCTTTCAGCATGCCCTACAAAACGTCGAGAAAAATAGAGCTGACGGTCTGATACGGTCGATTTCATCTTTAATCGTTTCGTGTGCTCTTTTCGCTAGTTCCATGACTGTAAAAATAAGGACAGACGTCTGTTATGACAACAAATGTCTAAATACCCCTGATGGGGATAACCTCTACCGATGTTTGCCTACCTGAGGATCTGTTTCATGAAGCGGAATTAAATGGCGTAAAAGCTGGAATTGTGCTTAGTAAATTCATCGTATTGGTACATGCCAATATAAAATAATACAAAATATTTATAAACATATTATACATATATATGTATGAAATTTAAACTATTCGAAAAATCGTGGAACTATTCACGCGTAGCAATTGTCAATAACTAATTATTTATATTAGAATTCTTGTTACAAACCATGCATTAATATTGTCTGTAATCTAATCTTTAGTCTACGATTCCAAAAGCACACGAATCTCTTCTAGAAATTGAGTAATTAATAAATATTCAATAAATTAGATAGAAAAGCAAACGTATAGTTGTCACGTGACGTTGCTGTTCTTTTCTATACTCGAGTGCTGCCATCTATCGGAGTGGCAAAACTTGGACTGAAAACTTGGAAATGTAACAGGAACATAGAATATAAACAGAGGTATCTCGACTACTGTTAGACAAGAAGCGCAATACTGTGCAAAAAGGACAGACATACGTGACGTAGCAGAGAAGGAGGGCACTATCGAACGACAAGGACAGACATATGTCTCTTTCTAATCTGTTGAATATTCATTAATTACTCGATTTCTGGAACGAAATCATGCACTTTTGGAAACGTGGAACAAAGTTCAGACTACAAGCGACATTCACGTATAGTTTTGTATCAGCATTGTTGTTTAAATTAAGAGTTATTAATTATTATTGCCCGACAGTCCGTTACTACCGACAATATCGACAATACCGACGCGATGAATTTTCGTATAATTTGGATTAACAGACAATCAATTATTAATGTTTATGCATGGAATATAAAGTACAGAGTCTAAGCAAGCTTCTACGATTCCAAACAACAAGCTTCAATCTTGCAAGAGCTCAATACTAACGAAAAATAGTAGTCATGCATCGCGTAAGCCTAGACACTCGTTGAAAGAATCGTTTAGAATGGTTTATAATTAATTAATTAAACAAAGAATCGTACCCGAAACTGTAAAGGAACGTTACCTAAGGTTTGTACTTTATCATGCAAATCCAAAAGTGCACGAATTGTTCCTGAAATTTAAATAATTAGTGAATATTCAATAGGTTAAGGAAAGAAATATGTCTGTCCTTTTTGCACAGTATCGCGCTTCTTGTCTAACAGTAGTCGAGATACCTCTGTTTATATTCTATGTTCCTGTTACATTTCCAAGTTTTCAG
>NW_025108973.1:328461-390850 GCF_011392965.1 Frieseomelitta varia
CACTCCGATAGATGGCAGCACTCGAGTATAGAAAAGAACAGCAACGTCACGTGACAAGGATACATGTACTTTTCCGTCTAATTCATCGAATATTTATTAATTACTCGATTTCTAGGTTGAAATCATGCACTTTTGGAATCGTGGAATAAAATCCAGACTACAAGCAACATTCACATATAGCTTTATATCGGAATTGTTGCTTAAATTAACAGTTATTAATGATTACTGCACGACAATCCGCCGTGCTACCTTACTACAGAGAACCGACGCGATGATTTTTCGCATAATTTCGATTAACAGCTAGTTAATCAATTGACTTTTTGTACATGGAATAGAGAGTACATAGTCTAAGGAAGCTTCCACGATTCCAAATAACAAACTTTGATCTTGCAAAAGCTCATTACTAATGAAAAATCGTGGTCATGCATATTACAGTCACGCGTAGGTCCAGGCACTTGTTGAAAGAATTGTTTATAACTAATTAGTTAAACAAAAAATCGCATCAAAAACTGCATAGGAAAATTGCTTGAGATCTGCACGTTGTTCTTGTATCCCAAAGGTGTACAAATTGTTTCTGAAAATCGAGTAATTACTAAATATTCAACTGATTAGAAAGAGACATATGTCTGTCCTTGTCGTTCGATAGTGCCCTCCTTCTCTGCTACGTCACGTATATCTGTCCTTTTTGCACAGTATTGCGCTTCTTGTCTAACAGTAGTCGAGATACCTCTGTTTATATTCTATGTTCCTGTTACATTTCCAAGTTTTCAGCTCAAGTTTCACTCCGATAGATGGCAGCACTCGAGTATAGAAAAGAACAGCAACGTCACGTGACAAGGATACATGTACTTTTCCGTCTAATTCATTGAATATTTATTAATTACTCGATTTCTAGGTGGAAATCATGCATTTTTGGAATCGTGGAAGAAAAACCAGACTACAAGCAACATTCACATATAGCTTTATATCGGAATTGTTGCTTAAATTAACAGTTATTAATGATTACTGCACGACAATCCGCCGTGCTACATTACTAGGAGAACCGACGCGATGAGTTTTCGCATAATTTCGATTAACAGATAATTAATTATTAATATTTATGCATTGAATATAAAGAGCAAAATCTAAGGAAGTTTCTACGGTTCCAAATGACGAGCTTTAATCATGCAAGAGCTCGATAGTAATGAAAAATCGTAGACATGCGTCGCGTAAGCCCAGACAATTGTCGAAATAATCGTTAATAACTAATTAAATATATGAACAATCATATAAAAAAACGGTATAAGAATGTTGCTTAAGGTTTATTCTGTATTCTTTAACTCCAAAAGTGCATGAATTCTTCCTGGAATTCAAATAATTGGTGAAAATTCAATAGGTTAGAAAGAGAAATATGTCTGTCCTTGTCGTAGAATATCGCGCTCCTTGTCTGTCACGCGATATACATCCGTCTTTGTTGCTCGGTATAGCGCTCCTTGTCTAACAGTACTTGAGATACCTCCACGCATATCCTATATTCCTGTTACATTTCCGAATTTTTCGGCGCAGTCGCAGTCGCAGATTGCTCGCAAGAGATGGAACAGCACCTTTGTGCGAGAACAGATATTCTACTCCGTTTAACTTGTAGAATATTTATCAATTACTTAATTTCTATAAAAGATCCCTATGAAATTTTGAAATTGCAGAGTAGATCGTAGATTATGTTCGAGTATAGTTTTCGACCGAATTCTAGTGTAGTGCATAATTAATTATTAACAATTGTTACACGCGGTCCTATTATTATTACGATAATAATAAGAATAATGATAATAGTAAATAAATTACGCGTAAATTCTAAAAAAAACTTTCAATTCAAATAAAAATAAAAATAAAAATACCAGGTGAATTTATTGCCAGGATATACATTGCCGCTGTCTTTTATTCTTTGGCATAGTTACTCGCTAAAAAGGAATCTTCTCTCGAAGTTTTACCAGCTCCTATCATATAATGCCTTCGGAAATATATTATCCTATTGGTTTACCTTCGTGCCCGATAAATCTTTAGAAATGGTAACAAAACGCAGATGACCACAAAGGTGCCGACATTGTGTCATCGGCGGAAAAAGGGAATCCTTTTGCTTGAGAAACGGCGACGAGTCATGTTTTGCCTTTCGGACAGTAGAACCTGTCTTTGAATCGTTTGCCATGGAATGAACAATACCCTCTTTTCCTGCGGTTTTCACTTTGTGCCGAGGAAACGGCACATCCCAGCGACAGAAGTGTGCAATTTGCCTGTCGAATTCCCAGCGGCGGTCTTTTGAAGTGCATCCACTTTCCAAGGGCCGAGTCACATTTGTCAGAATGTGATCCCTACTCTTGCCAAACACCGGCAAATCTTCTCCTCTTTTGATCCCTGTTCGCCGATTTGATCCCGATCGTCAATTTACGCTTTTACGCGAGAAAATTACGGGTTCTGATTTTCATATTCGTCGGGTTATCAATCTCTAGAGATTAGTTCGCTTTACGTGTTTTATAATATCGTATATATAATATATATATAATAATATAATAATATTTTATATATAAATATATAATAATATAATAATATTATATATATAAATATATATAATATAATTATATTATATATATATTATAATATAATATATATAAATATATATAATATAATAATATAGTATATATAATAATGTGTTCTTACTCTGTATTTGTGTAATACTCTGATTATTCTAAACATCGAAAGATGATTTTATTTTGATGATTATTTCATATTACAGTTGATTGTTAAAATATCCTTGCTACTTTGATTTTCATTCATTCATTGATTTATAATACTACGAGTTAACTGTCAATTTATAATACCATTAAACACGAATATTATTAGTTACCCGATTTTTAAATTAAATTCGAAAGAATATTTTGTAAGGTGATTCTCATCGTTATTAAATATTCAGAAAGTATCACCTTCGGTCCGGTGTACGATGTACGCATCCCGATGAACTATGACGCTCATGAACTTCGACGAATGCTCGTGATAAAATTCAAATTATATCTTTTATCTATTTTTCTCATTAACGATTTATGCGATTAATTTTATAATCTTTAAATTAAATTCAAAAGAAAGAACTTACGTCTCTGAATTATGTTCAAAGAGAGATGTTCAACTATCTTTTACATCACATGTAAGCTGATCCTCATCATTGTTAAATATTTAATATTTAATTCAATATTCATCATTGTTAAGTATACAGTCGTCTGATATAATAAAGTTCAAATTCGAAGAGAGAATGACCTCAAAATATCCAACATTAATTATTATTATTAAAAAAAAAAAAGATACAATTACGATTGATAAAGTTCCAAATTATATCTTTATCTTTCATTTCATTTTCTCATCGATTTTAAACGACACGACGAGAGAGAGAGAGAGAGAGAACGATCCCCAAACATTTCTCCAACATCCTATCCGATCTTTAATCATTATTAAACATCCGAGAGGTGCGAAACGCGCGCGATCCCGATGATCCGCGGCGGTGAGGCTTTTTAATGGATCGGCCGCGGTGAAATATCGACGAACATTTTTCGGCCTGTCAGGGCTCGGCCCGCGGTGTCTCGCCACGAGGTGACAGGAATTTAAACCGGGTGTCCGTCGGCTTTATTGTAAATGCAACTTGTCTCCGAAGCATTCTTCCATTCTTCCGTTTGTCATAGAAGAAATGCGTACGCGGCCGGCAAAGGTGCCGCCAAAGGGATCTCCGGTCCGACGCGGGAAACTTTACACGACGTGCGGGCCCCGGTAGCCTTCGAATCGAATCGACCAACACCGCTTTTCCAAGCTTCTTCTCAGTCAGTTATCGCTACAACTATACCGAGCTTTTAACATTATTGCTAAATAGGTGTTGACCCAGTTTTCTGCGACATCTTTGTGAAAATATCACACGAACGACGTGTTAGCGAAAGTAGCGATTTTCGATAATTTACAATAATAATAATAATAATAATAAATATGAAATTCGACGGTCACACGCTCGTCGCCTTTCAGCACATTTTAGTCCGTTCCTGGTGGAAAAGTTGGGCGGTTCTTCCACATCTTGGTCGCAGTTTCTTCGTGATCCCATAATCTCCGTCGCGAGCAATCGAGGTGGCATTTGAACGAACACAAGAGTTGCAAGCGAAGGGTCGCAAGCCTGTAAAGTCAGAGTCGAGAAGAGTCCTTTTGCTGGGAACACTGCGAGCGTCAAACTGAGAATACTACAGTCGCTGCCAACGTATGTAAATAAATTCCATTTGAAAATAAAGATAATGTTTCGTTTTCTACGAGTAATCTAGAAAGCCTTCTTCTTCCTCCTTTGAAAAAAATTTGGTCTTTGTTCCCAAATAAGGACACCTCGGTCGTCTCTGAAGTGCGTGCACCGTGCAGAGGAAAGTAACTTCAACTCGCGCGATACTAAACAGTACAAAACACAGAGAAGTGTAACAGCTTGCCGTTGACAGTGATACTCGCCCTCCTTCTTCGTTGTCACGGGCGAGCGTTGACAGGAAAATAAAACGCGCTCTCGGATGTCAACCGCTTCGCGGCTCATTGTTGGCATTTTGAAGACATTTGTTACCATTTAGGGGACCTCACACACGCTCCAAGACCCCCTAGGACCCGCTGCGAGGGAGAAAGGTGGGACAGGGTGGGCCCGGGACCTAGATTTATAACCTACTACGAAGGTGCGGCACCTTTTCCGCCATTCAGGCGGCGATTCGACACGCGGAAAGGGAAAGGAAGGCACAGGAAAGCGGCACGACCAGGATGCAGAGCCAGGAACCAACGTCCTTCCCTCGTACGCGATATTTTCATAGGGGTGGTCGCTCGAATACTCTCATCAGGATTCTCTCGGTCGTTCCACTGATACGATGAATGTTTTTTTGCGCTTGTGCGACGATTGGACCGTGGAATTGGACTTTCACTCGTCTGTGATTTCCATTTATTATTATTTATTGGCGGGAAACGTGAATTTTTCTATTTGGATCTCTTTAGAAGCGTAGAAAGAATACTGAATTTTGGCGACGCGTATCCAAGATATATTGCATTATATTTTAAATAATTAATAATAGTTTAATTGAGTTAAACTGGAACTCGATGATTTGCTTTCAACGTTGTTGCCCATCCACTTGTATTTATTTAGGTAAATCAGTAGGTATAGATTGATGTAAATGCGGTAAAGTTGAATATTCCTTTATTTATTTATTACTATTGTTATAATATAATTTACTTTTTATAATCTTTCAAAGAGTTACAATCAGTTAAAACAGTTTCCGAGATACTTTTACAGCAATTCTGTACTGTCACGTGTCCAGCGAGTTAATTTATTACATTATAATTTAATTGATATATGTAGAATAGACGTAAATAACTGTCAATATAATTATCGATAGAAATGAATATGACAAATGATAATAATTAACAAAGTAGGACAAGAAGAATTACAAAAAATTTGATAACAAATGTAATACTTAATATAATATAGTATATAATTTAATATATATATAATGTTAAATAATTAAATTTAAATTATAATATTTTATACATTTCATTTCGTTATTTTCGTTATTATTTTCGCTTACTTATTAATGTAGAGACTTGGCTTATTTTATTTTGGCTAGTAGTGCAGTCGCGCATAACTACAGTAATTCAGCTAATAACATGTAGAATTGTATTAATTTCATTCTCTTTGAGACAGCAGATTGGTGATACCTAACAAAAATTAAATCAGGCTTCTAGACCTGAAGGTTAAGATCAAAAATGGGCGCATCACGCGCTCAATCATTCATTCTATTATTTGTCTAATCGATGCCAGGCAGACATTATTCTGCACCCCCTAAGGAAACATTGCCAGTCCATTGTGGAGTCACGGATGACTATAATAATTCGCACATAAAATAGTATCAATTTTAATTTAATCTTAAATTATAATATTAAACATAAAAATATATTATAATATTAATATTAAATATAAAAATATATTATAATATTAATATTAAATATAAAAATATATCATAATATTAATATTAAATATAAAAATATATCATAATATTAATATAATATTTAATATTTATAAGATAATATTTATATTTAATATTAATATTAATATTAATATTAAATATAAAAATATATCATAATATCAATATAATATTAATATTAAATAAAAAAATATATCATAATATTAACATAATATTAATATTAAATAAAAAAATATATCATAATATTACAATATTAAATAATTAAATTTAAATTGTAATATTTTATATATTTCATTCCGTTATTTATTTATTAATTAGTATTTTACATTTAAATCTCTTCCAGCAACCGTAAAATCGAATTGATGCTTGCAAAGTTAAACACAAATCTGAGGCTGCGGTAATTTCAGTCGTATTCCAGCCGCGACTTTCGATCTTCTCACGATCGAAAGACAAAGAGATAACGCTCGTCGATGTTCGAGGGCCACGATCAGAAGCTGATACACGACACTGGTTGACGCACGACGAATGCGACGAGGGCCAGTGAATTACCGGCTTCACGCGGGACGATCGCCGAGCCTGTCGGTCGGGTTTACTCGTTGATAGGCACAATCAATATCGGCCCTCGGCCGAGATGAAAAGAGAGGCGATTGGCTGAATAGAACGCGTGAAAAGATGCGTGTAATCAATTAGAGAGGGCCGCGGAGTCGAGAGCAAATATCTCTTTCGTAGCAACGTCATCCTCAAATGTGCTGATCAGCATCCCCGCTGTGAGCAAAGTCCTGTACGTTTACATATGAACGAGAGGCTATCTCGCGACGTCTAACGAACCAAAGATAGCGTAAACCGTAGACAGACGATCGCTTGGTTGTGAATGGTTAGATAACTCGTCACCTGTGGCGTACGTATCCGTATCTTCAACGTAAAGCAGGTAATAATCGCTCGCTCGCTTCGAATGATTCTTGTCTCATTTCGTTCTATTTTCGTTCAGTTGTCATCCATTGTCACTTTATTCTATTCATTATTCTCTCCCGTTCTTCCTCTCCGATTTTTGCTAACATCAAACAAAAGCGTGTGTTACAATCTTTGTCTAGATTCTTCGCAGTTTGAATTTGAACGGTTCAGTTCAAAGTGAAGAGATAAAAAATCACCACGCGTTACGTAGTAAAAGTTTCAGTATTTCAAAATTGTCTGAAAGATGAACGTATCACGTGAAACGTAGTAGAAATGTGTATCATGTAGTAAATTATGTGTGAATGTATATTATATAGCAACAAAAAAATTCATATGAATTTCAATTTCTCAAATCGTAGCCTCATCTCCTCGCGTATACAAGGACAAAATAATCATCTTATCAAGTGCAAGTGAAATTTTCCAAGCATAAATTCAACGCCGATCGAACCGAAATCAGAGAATGATACAGAAAAGAGCGGACCGCGCATGGATGGCTATAATTCATCTTGTTGTCAGCATTGCCCGCAAGGGATGAAAGAAACAGGTCGATGGGACAAGACTGTCAACACGAACGACAGTTCCTCCCCCCGACCGCCATAATGCACTTCTTCAAGTATAATACAAATCAGGGCACGTACAATTCCCCGGAATTGTAAAGGAGTCACCGCCCAAGGATCATTAACCGCGAGCAAGCACGGTGGTCCCTGTCCACGGTGGAAATCGCGTGCTGGAATTTTAAGCTCGGATATTATAGGCCAGGCTCCGTTTCCGTCTTTCGCCGGGCAAAAGGAAAGAACGTTGTTGACTCGAAACTCGTATTTTCACGTATAGATACTCTCTAGGATCTAGCTTAAGCGATAAAATTACTTTTCCCTTGATCCTTCCGAGGGATTTTGAAACGACGGACAACAAGTCTCGTTTGTATTTATCAGTATAACGACTGACTTTTTACTAATTTACTTTTATAAACGCTCAAGCCAAGTGAGATTTCGTTTATTTTAAGGGGACGAAAAATTTTGAAAACAAAGCTTAATTTCCGACAGGTGTATCGTTATGGATGGAAGTTTCTTTTCAGAGTGTTTGTTTCGAATCTTTCTCCGTTACTTTGCAAAACACATCAAAGGAACCGCGCGACGATTAGCCGATTCGCTGGTGGTCTAGTCGAGGAAAAATAGGGGAGTCCCTATTTTTCCTTGGAGGTCTTTCATAATTTTTGCTCCTTTGGAAATTGGAAACTTCTCAGGCCACCAGTTGCCAGTTTGTAAAGCTATATGTATTTGAAATATGTAATTTAAAAAAAAAAAGAATAAAAATCTACTTTCTATTAAATATAAAAAAATTTGATAAATTATATTATCCTCTTTGTATATTAATCCTCCGTGTACTTAGAAATACAATTTTCAAAATGTTGGAGAAATTCGGACTAAAAAAATAATAACGAGCATATTAAATATAACGACAGTCAGTAGTCCAAAGAAGGTATGAATTTCTTTGAAATACTCATCGACGCCAAATTAATTACAAGTATAAGCAGATTTCTAAAATGATCCTCCTCTTAAATTTCCTCGATTCCTCGACAGTTTTATATTAATTTCACCATATTATAATTAGCATTCTACCTCCCGTGGAGGATCGAAGTTTTAATTAAGTTCGATTAAATGGCGGTCTAATGAAAGACAAGTTTCGTCGTGGAGATTCGAGACAAGGGATAAGTCGAGTTGGGAGGTGAAAAGCACCGAATACAGAATGAACAATGGAGAAGCATGAGAACGAAAGGCTAGTGAAATCTGTCAAAAGGAGAGATGCCACGAAAACTTTTCCACTTCGACTAATAGTCCGACGTGTTCTAATCGATTTTTCTTCATTTTTTTATGGTACTTGAAACAATCAAGCTTGTGAGTTAATAGCTATATATCTGCTAATGTATTTATTAACAAAAAAAAAAGTATAGTATATATATCTATTTATGTATTTATTAACAAAAAAAAAAATAAAAAAAAAGTTTTGTAATTATATTACAATTATATAAATATAAAATAATATAATATAAATACAAAGAGATCGTAATATAATTTATTTTTTTTATTTTTGCATTTCTAAGATATTTATTTGCATCTTTAAAAACGACGAAACTTATCTGCCATTAATTCTCAAAGACATTCTCACTGTTCTAATAGATAACGAGTATTGTACTAAGATATTCGCGAAAAATAGTGGTTCAACCTATGAAGTCTGTACATTGAAATTACTAGAAAATTTATTTTCCATTCCCCTATGTTTATAATACAAACATCTAATCCAATGATATAAAAATTTAGTAAAAATTTTATAGCTGATTACAGGGCGATTTTTGTTTGTAGGATTTATGGTTTTTGTTTGCAGAATAGTACAGATAACGTTCATTTTCTGAGGAATTTTGTATTTCGCAAGTATACATTTGTCGATCCCCCGTAAGAATGAATTATGCAGCTGTATTTATAAACCTCGCGAATTGCCAATTCCTAGAAAGTATGCCTCCTAATCAAAGTCAGCAGCGAGCACGGTTTTATGCACCGCAATGATTTATCACTATCATTTTCCTCCATCGTGGCGCAATGCTTGAGCAACGTTTATATTGTGAAATTTTTCAAGAACTGTTGAAAACTTGGCTTGCTTGGCTCGACAAAATGAAAAAAAATCAAACAATGAAATTCGATTGAAATGTAACGCGTGATAATTTGCAAAACAAATTATTATTTAAGAAATTCAAAGAATTACAAAATTAGATCAATAGTCTATGTACTTGGAGAACATTTAAAATAAATTTCAAGACTTGAAGAAAGCCATGTTAAATCGCCCAAAATTATCGACAATTTTTCCAACGAATCTAAAAGAACTCAAAACCAATGTCTAAACTAAAAATTCCTTAAATAACTTGACAGTTAAATTTCCAAAAATTTACACTCGTATCAAACTTCTGGTCCTAATGAACTTTTCAATTACTGCTTTTAAAGCAATTTTCCTCTTACGCCTATATTTTTACTATGAGTACTATTTTTTGCAACTCCAAATCTCCAACGAACGTCTGAAAATCCTCAGCCTAAGTTGTTCCTCGTTCGAACCATACAGATTCTCATCGAATCGACGAATTCCCAGAGTGTCACGCTTTCCAATTCGACTCGTAATCTCGGCTGCTTTTCTCGATCGCAGCCGGTTGCATTAATGTTTTCACGGAGATACCGTTTCACAGATTACAATCAAACGTGAACCATTACATGGATCGGCCAGTGTCTCGATTCAGTTTCTCGATCTGAAGGGGATTATGTGCTCGCGTGACAAGGACCGCAACAGCTCGCAGAGCAACGCATTAGATACAACTGACTTGATACCAACGCTGGACAGGCTGTTTCTTTTTTCTTTCCTCTTTTTTTTTTTCGACACCGCTCTTTTTCCCCTTCTGACACACACAAGCCCCGCTTTTTCATTTGCTCTGCATTCATTTTTCAACCGATGCTTCATTGCGCCGAGAATCGCGTGCACGTTTCTCATATCTTTCTTCTTCGATCGTCTCGATAAGATCCGGTGATTCGGAGATGACGTTTGTTTGATAACATCGCACCGTTTACTCGTAGATTTATTGAAGATTCTTTTCTAGTAATATTGCTATACTCGTTCGACGTTCGTTAACGTGACGATATCATGGCTCTATTTATTTAGTCGATTTTCTTGTATCCAATGAATTTTTATAATCGTGACACTTTCTGATTATTGAGCGACGACTGGGAAGTACAAAATTCCCTAAACGTCAATATCCTCCTTGTTGTGAGTGTAGTTGTTCGACATTAGTAAGTCTCTTAATTGCAAAAGTGAGAGACTTAATTGAATCATTTTCAAACTCATTCAAAGTTTAAAAATTCCCAGGCGCTAAATGTATAACGTAAAAATTAACAATTGCGATGAGAATACATTCGCGAAACGAGGACAGCAAAAATTCATAGAATCCTCAGAATTCCTAAAGATTAAAAGAATTTTATTTCGCAATGCAAACGAAGACTACTTTGGTAAGTGGAAAAAGGGGTTGCAGAAATTAGAGATTTCTGACCGTAAAAAAAACTCTTCGTCGAAATTCAGAGAACTTCTACCTCGCGATGCGAATGAACTAAACAAAAGAAAGTGAACGATCCGAGATTTTAGCAGGCAACGTGTTCCCTTTTCTCTGGCCCAGATTGCCAGATTGGTTAAATCAGTGTCTTCTAATTCTCAGCGGTGCGTCGATCATCGATACAATCAATAAATCTGATTGTGAATCACTTAGCGCGGCTAAGTTGCTCATCGGCCCCGGTTGATTCCGATTACGTAGGAGGTCGGAGGTGGTGTAAAGGATCAGAATGTGTATATGCATATGTATGTATAAGACGGAGAGGAAGAGAGACAGAGACAGAGAGAAGGAGAGGGTGGGTAGGACCCATTAGGCTAATCCCTCGTCGGCGGCCTCGGCCAAAGGAACGGAATAAGAAGGAATGAGAAAGCCACAGGCTACGTGTCATTCCTGCTCGCCTGCCGACACCTATACTCGGGCCTTCGTGGCCAAGCTATATGAGTATATCCGCTCAGAGGTGCTCCCTATCACGACTCCTCTCTCTCTCTCTCTCTCTCTCTTTCTCGTATTTCCATCGATGGAATTCGTCCATTGTCCTTTCTCTCGTGTCGTGAATCTACTCGCGAAAAATTCATTTGAATTTTAATCCTTCGCATTACTATCCTACTATCCTGCATAGTGGCTTAATTAAAAGGTAACAATCGAGGGAGAGTTTGAGATGTAAGATTTGAGTGCGAGTTTTTCTAAAAGTTTCGTCTAAATTTACTGTTACGCGATGGAACGTTGACGTGAAACGTGACGACTCGACTCGACGACTGACAAAGAGGATACTGACGATATAGCTTTTCTACCTTTTAGTTTTGCTAATCCATAGACGATTTTAGTGGCTGTCAGAGATTCTTGACTTAGTTTCCTCATTACACATGAGTAAATAACTACGATTTATCGATAATGCTTCTTGATTACAACTACCTACTCCATTACGTTACAATTACTTACTTATTTACTTGAAAGCTTGACGATCGTTAATCGTTGCGAATCATTCATTTGCTACAGATATTGACAAAGTGCAAACGTTGTTAATGTTTCGTGAAATGAAAATTGCGTTGTTGTTGTAACACAAAACTCATAAAAATGGAAATTAACCTATCAAGTATAATTTTAATAAAATAATCTAAGAATTGAAGCCACACGTCGTCAAACAAGTTATTCCTTTAATTCGTTACAATTTGTTGACAAGCGGTGAAAAAACAATACAGACCGAGATGAAATCGAGAAAAAAGAAGACAAAAGGAAATAAATACCCAGCAAGGGTATCTAAAATTGACGGATGATAATCCCCTGCTATCGAACGTGCCTGTTTAAGGGCAGGCGGTGTAATTCGGATCTAATGATCGTTCAACCCCGGCGATGATTAAACGTGATAATTACCGAGTGTTTCACCTGCGCGAGATCGCGATCTACAAGGAAGAAGTTTGATGGATTAACTTTTAATTAAAAGGTATTAAACATTAACGACGGTCATTTGCGGGATCGATGAATGCCTGAGCACGGTCTCTATGCCGATGGATATCTCTAATTGAGGGGTTCGGTTTTAAAGCGGCCCGCAACACTTCGTTCAGGAACGCGTCAAGAACAGCCCTCGACGGCTTTACACCTGTCCCCTTTCGCATTTTATTAACGTTCATACGCTCCCATCTTTCCCGACGTTGCATTTAATTAACATACTTCGACGAATAATTGCAACGGCATCGCCGATACTCGTGTCGTTCGGGTAATTACGCGTCAATCAGTGATCCGTTCCTATCGTGTGTTCCAGATGAATGTTTTTTTATCTCACGATTGGCAATTATACGAAAATAAAATCAACGTAAATAAAATTTCATCGTGCAAATTTAGAATTGAGAGTGAAGTTCGATTTTCTCCGATTTTGTATCGTGACAGAAATAGTGTACAAGAAGTTGTTACTTATGTTATTCTGCATTACGTGTAAAGTAAATTTTGAATAGTGGTATTAATTAATCGTTCCGTGTCGCGTGTAGTTTAAAACTATTTTTGATATTCTAAATAATTAATGTTCTAATCGATCTTCTTCGTCGACGTTGATTACTCTTACAATATCAGCGGCGATTCAAACAATCTCGTTAGTTTCTTTCCATTTACTGCTACGTTGGAAGTATTTTAAGTGGAATTTTAATTTTAAGGAAAATCATTCAAATTGCAAATCTATCAAATTGTAAGTTACGGATTTTGTCCGAAGTACTTTACGTATTTGAAACGTTTTAAATTCTATCAGAAAAATCGGCGTTAACAATTTCTGCAACAATAATTATATCTGCCAGAAACCGATGTTAACCATCCAAAATATCCTAATCAACCTTAATATAAAATTGAAATCCATTCCGAAACAAACTAATTAAAACAAAATTCCACCAACGACGATAATATCAAACGTTTGCCCCAAGATTCCCAGAGATCTCATTGTCAGACCAATTAAATAATCATCGCTCGCGATTATTTCCAAGAAGCCTTCCCGCGACCGCTTAATCTCAACGGGGGGAAAAGAAAAATTCCATTGTCTTTCGGTTCAGGGGCCGCTCTTGTTCGGGACTGTCGAAAGCCAGCACGTCGAGAAAGTTATTCATCTTGGCAAGGCAAGGTATCGCAAGGTGTCACGGGGGTCCGTAAATGAGCACCACTGCCGACGTGTGGCAGGCGGCCCGTTTGATCTCCGCGGGACCCTCGCAGGGCCCTACGGTCCCTCTGCTTCTCGCCTCTTTCCTCACATTCTCCACAAGATCCACGATCGAAGGATCTAGCCGTTCTTCGCCCACCTCTCTCTCTCTCTCTCTCTCTCTCTCTCTCTCTGGCCCGCGTTTCCCTCTTGTTTCCTCTCTAAAAATAAACGCACATACGCGCGTCTCTTCCCTTCTCGTTCGTTTCTGCTCCTTCTGCCGTTCTTCGTTTCTCTTCTCGCCTTCTTCTTCCCGTTTCCTCCCTCGCTCGCGCGGACTATTTTTATTTACGAGACTTTCTCTCTCTCTTTCTCTCTACGTGTTCGATTCTCTTGTTCTTTTATTCCCCCCCCCCCCCCCCCTCTTGGCAACGCGCCTGACGGTCCCAACTTTTAAGACTTCGGAACACCTGTACCGCTAATTCCTCCTTGTCTACCTGTATCACTCACGAAAACAAATTCCCGCCTCGTGTCAACGGGCAGCGACGCGTTGTCGCTTGAAATCGTAGCTTGAGCACTTGTCGACGAATTTTTCTCTCTTTCTTTTCTTTTTCTTTTATTGTCCATTGATGGAGGATTTTGAGTTTCTACTGTTTTTCTCTGGAATGCTACTGATTATTCGCGTGTGCGCTGCGTGTGTTAAAAAATTTGGAGCACATTAGGTTTTTTAAAGGGATTTCATCGAGTAAGTAAATATTTTATTTATAATGTTACTCTTTTCTGTGATAGCGAAACTTTAATTAGGTAATTATATTTGAAGACTGGAGTTGTAATTGTGACATACCTATTTCTTCAGAAGAAGTTTGTCTAAAACTACAAGTTGCTTCAAAATTTTAAGCAACGTAAGTTACAATTTGTACAGTATTTCTAAAATCGTAGTCGGGGACCATTGGGCCTGCTATTTAATTCTTTCGAGATTTTGATTAATTTTAAGAGTCAATGATCCTAATTACAAATTATCTGATCCTGTGCATTTAACCCTCTATAATTCTCTACTAACCTTCTACAATTAGAATTTTATCATTAAATTCTACTTTTCATTTTTGGGAAAAAATTCTTTTTCCAAGAATACCGCAATTCTATATCTTTGTGAAATTTCAGGAAACTTAGAAGTACTATCGTTCGATCTTTCACGAGTGAACTATAGCCATTTGGATGCTCCAATTTAAGAGAACCAACGTCAAAAGTCACGTTTCGTATCAACAATGCATCGAGATTACTAAAATGCAAAAACAAACAAGCAACAACTTTCAAGACCTGAATTCACAGATCCTCGATTCACCGCCACCTCGTTCATCACGCACGTAACACGCTGCGCGTTTCCTCTCTCTCCGCGCTTCGGGACTCCAAGAAGGAAGTCACGAAAAAAATGGAGGAACTCTCTCTCTCTCGGGGGAGGAGGAGAATTCACGGATCGCGAACGAAAGTGAGAAAAAACGAGCAGACGGACGCGAGGCGAAAGGAACGAGACGAGGACGAAAGGAAGAGAAGAAAGAGAAGAGGGATAATGCGCGCCCCGTAAGATATTGACACTCCTGTAATCCGTTTGTCGGACGTGTGGGCAACCTGGCTAATCCCGCTCACGCCCACCGAAGATTAAATCCTGAAGGCTTCCCCCGGCTCGTTCTTGGCTAACTTGCCCTAACCGACGACGCGGGCACCGGGGCTTAAAGTCCCGTACACACGCACCGGCGCACGTCAAACTTCGTTCGTAGATACAGCGGAGAGGTTAAAAGCTCTTGATGCCCTCACCGACGATGGATCGGCCGGTGTTTTTACGCTCTCTTACTCTTTTTTTTTTCTTCTTTTTTTTTTTGCGCCTCTCACCCTCGCGATATCGCCTCGCATCGCTACCACGTGTCTTTCTTTTCGCGCGTTTTATTGCTCGCGATCGTTCACTGCCGTCCACCTTTCTATCCGCGCGTTTTTCATCTCTCCTCCCCCCTGGCGGAATGAATAATTAACGCCTCGATGACGCGCGATCCTCGCTCGGCGTCGTGTGCAACGATGACGTGCTGGATTTTGAGTTACGCGATCGGAAAACTTTATTGTTCTAATGGAGATTAGATCGTTTTGACTGTCGGCGGACAGGGGAGATACGCGAACAGCGAGACGTTCTTTTGCGGGTCTTGTTTATTTTCTAATTTTCATAGACTCTGATAAAATTATTTCAGTTTAGAGGAATAGAAATTGTAATGGAAATGGAGATGATTATGCGGAGAGATTACACATGGATGGTAATGTTAGTTTGAAGAAACGTTTTTTGATCTTGGAATGTTTATGTCATTTTAGTGGACTGAGAGTGTGCAGGGAGATGAGGCAGGAGATAGGTAAAGTCTTTGATGCTTCAATATTCACATGACACGACTGTCATTCGTGTAAAAGCGAGTATATTAAATTCTAAGTAAATTGTAAATAAGTTTTAATTAGTGTACTCACCACCGCCCAATATACCATCGATGGTGTAGTCCTTCTTTCCATCATCACCAGGTCGTCCTCCACGAAGTAACCTGCTGATGGAGCTGACACTTGGAGGATCCGAGAAACCTTCCTGTTGAAAGACAAAATATAATGTAATAAATATACGAAATTCAACGGGAAAAAATAAAAAATATCCGATAGAAAACTTTATGGAAAAAATAAAAATCGTGCGTAGAAAATTATTCACTACCCTTAGGGTTCCTGAATATACAGTTAATGTGTATTCAACGTGCAACATAGTATAATATTCCACGTTTAAGATTTCCTTTTTTTCCTGTTTTTTTTTTCATTTCATTTCGATTATTAATTCGCGAGAACAATGCAAGCTCGCTGCCGGCGCGCCGTGGGTCGCACTTTGCCTGGCATTTGCGATTTGCAAATGCAGCCTACTGCACTACAATTTCGCGCGATCATTTTCAAAGCAAAATATACATTTTGCGCCGCTGAGATTCTGCGTTATTACACATCGCGCTGCGCACCGTTAGGCGCAAGTATTTACTACGCTTGAATTCTTCGATGGCACGGTTGGATAGATCGTGAATTTTTTTTTTTTTTGCATGCGAGAGACTAAAAAATGTTACTCGAAAAAGTTGGTAGAATGAATAGGTCTGAGAAGATGGTAATGAATTTGGAAATGAATCTGAACTTTCTTGTATACAGATGATAATGCAATTTAATGATACAGGTTGTCTATAGATAATATAGGTAGTAATTTAATTTAATAATCTTGATTATAGATAATTTAGGTGTATCATTATTGAATTAACAAGTTACAAGTTGTAAGTAAAGTAAAGTAAAGTTCCATTTCTAAACGCGGCATTATCTAATTTAAATTTCTGCGACTAATCCGCCAGCTCTGCACTTCAACTCGATATTTTGCAGTGATGGCGTGCATCAGCTAGTGGCTAATTATTCGACGTAAATCGGCGATATCGAGTATTGGCAGAAGTCGATCGTGCTTAATGATCGTTTTACGAGCGTTCGTGAATATGTATTTGCAAACTCAATCTGTTTAATTTTGAGAGAGATCAATGCTTCAATAACGTCGCGTTTATACAGGCCGTGATTACGTTTTATAGACTATAAATGTCGATAAACGGTTTTGCTGGAGCAGAGGCGTGAATGAAGCGAGGCGCAAATTACAGAGCCTCCGATTTTATAATAGGTAACAGTAGCTCGGTATGAAATTGCCCGATTTCTGTGTCTATAAATTTTTCCTTCGCCGAACAGATTGAGTTATTATATAAAATTGTGTACTTTCATCGATATAAAACAAGAAACACATTGGATCACGAATCGAATGATCTAAATACACGATACGTTTTTATTTAAGCATTTCAATATAAGATTAAGAGTATTTTTATAAATAGAATTTGGAAAGATGGAAAGTAGAAAATTATTTTATACACTTACTAACAGATGTTACATTCTGCATATTTTAGATATATATCGGTATATTAATTGTACTCTATGCACTTTGAATTTTATATAAAAATTCATAATTTAGTAACGATATATATTTGCCAAAATTTCAATTAATTCGGCAACACAAACGTGGAAATCCTGTTATAGATTAAACTTACAAACCGTGGAGATCCAATAACTAGACTGATAATTAAATTATAATTTCTTCAACTATAAATATTTTTTTTTGGATTTATTGGAGCAAGGTTAATATCTACTTGTGCTCCAAAAATTCACGTTCGTGTAATGTGTGGTTAATTAAATCATCAATGAAGTTATAGATCACTATTAGTAAAGAATAAATTTTTGGTAGACAAAGATCTTCCGTATTTTATAGTATAAAATATAAACATTTGAATTCTCGTGACATGCAACGAAAAAGATCAATAAAACGTCAGAAAACATCTCCATAATTCCCGCTATCGGACAGATCTCCTCTCCAGTCGACGCATCCTACAATCGCTAACTTGGAACATTGCCCGATCTCTGGTTCCTTAATGCCTCTATCGCCTGACCAGCGCTAGATCCCGACCTACTACCGGCTCAGCATCGTCATCATAATCGAACGTCGATACTCGCACGTGTGTTACAGTGGCCGGCGGCATCTAGAAAATCTGTGAAAATCTCCGAGCCGTATCTCCGCTTATCGATCTCTCTTATCTCATCGACGAACCGAGAGATAATCCGCGAATCTAACGGAGAGCCGCGAAATCGGTGGTGGCAGAACAAAATAAAGGGAGGAAGGAACATCAGACAAACCAAAAAGAAGAAAAGAAAAGAGAAAGAAAAGAAGCTAGAGTGTCTTAAGGTGAAGGAACCCATGCGATACAGTATCGATCAGAGATCGTGATTTTTGGACACGTAACTCGCGAGATATTAAATTTTAATTTAACATACCGAGTTTTACAAAATCATTTATGTTCGAATTACGATTCGGTTGAATATACCGAGTTATTCAGAATAAGTATTTAATTTACGTCACAAACAGAACTGAATCTTAAAAGATGAAAATTAAGATCTCACGGAAGCCACCTGATTCTAAATTATTTTTACAATTTTCAATTTTCAATCTCTGTCGTTTCTCTCACGAACCAACGAGCCAGAGCCAATCATGGCAATACATTCGACGAATTTTTTTCTAGAAAAATTTGGCAGAGCTCTCAAAGAGCAAAACAGTTCTTTCGGAAGGCAAGGTGATAAACAAGGAGGGATGAAAAATTGGAATAAACAATGGTCGCAGAGATCTTTCGCCTTGTTCGCGTTTCTTCCTCGGCTTGTACGTTCGACGAGGAGATCCTTTCCAAGGGAAGAGGAGGACTTCCAAGTAAGAAGGGATGGAGGATGAAAGAAGCGAAAAAGGGGGTCGTCGGTGTCGATGGCTATCTTGCGGATCGGCGATCTCAGAAACAATAACGATCCTTGTACCCGTTGGTGGCGGCCGAGGCTTTAGGTCCCGGGCGATGACAGCGCCGAGAGATACCAGCTCTCTCTCTCTCTCTCTTACTCTCTCTTTCGAGAAACGAGCAGAGGAAACATTCCGCGAAGGTGGATGAAGAAGGATGAAAGTCGCCCCGGGGTCCTCGGGGCCCAGGAACGCCCCCTTCCAACATTAAATGCCGTATTAATGCCGGCCACGACCGCCTGCTTCCACGGCTCTGCAACGGCGTACGCGTTCACGAAACCGCTTTTCCTCTTTCGGCCTCTTTCGGCCTCTCCGTCCATCGGCCTCTACTACGCTTCGGCTGCACGCGTCTCCTTTCTTCGTCCCTTCGTTGCTTCTCTCGCTTCTTTGCCCCCACGATCCTATGCACCAGGCTGGACAGCTCTCCTCTTTCAGCGTCGAAGGATTTATCTCTCTATCGACGATCGCCGTAGGTCGTTCGTACCGCGTGGTTTCCGCGTGGATCAGATTGGTCCTATCGGTTTTATTGGTTTTTACGAAACGGAATTCTTCCTTTTTTCTTTCTCTTCTTCTCTCTTTCTTCTTTTTTTTTTGGAGGATCTCGTGCATTGAGAACTTTGCAGCGATCGTTATCTTCGTCGCGGGAGAGATCGTCGTCGGGTTGGCCCCTTTTTCCTTTTCGGCTCTTTGCTTTCACGGGGCGAATGCTACCGCTAGCCGAATATCTCGTCAGATCGCAGGTCTCAACGGAGTTTAGGTCGGAGGAGTTACGCTCCGGACGTCTCTTCGGTTGCAAGTACATCCGGGAAATGCGAGAATTCCAAGTGATTTGTTTGATGATTAGATTTTTGAAGAATAAAATTTTGTAGACTGAGGTTTCAGTCGGTAATTAAAATTGGGTTCAGACAGAAAGCTTTGTGGAAAAGATACGGTGCAACAATTGTTCTTGTATTTAGGAAATACTGCCATTCAATATCACCACTTGATTCAAGAAAATTATTTTCTACGCTTTCGATATAGCATTCTTCAATTATTTATTAATTTTGAAATTTTATCAGTTCCGTTGCTACGAAAAGCATGTTTCGAGCATCGTTGTAAATTTACTGAACGATTTCAATCACACGAAACAGTCTTTTTCTGTGAGAGAACACACATCTTTGATTGGCATTCTCAATGATGGACCAAAATTCTATCAAACCAACGAAATTATACTTTCGGTTATTAATTAAGATGAATTCATAATTAAGATCGAATTAATACTGTTCCTAAACGTTACCAACCTACATATAACGATTACTCGTGACCAACGGTCATCGAAGATAATGATCGAAACCGTAGGGACCACAGACACGATTCACGCTTTTCTATTACACGTTACACCTTTCCTTCCTTTTTTTCTTTAATTTTCTTTCCTTACTCACTATCATCCACCGAGCAAAATGATCGTCTCGCGCCAAGTTTCAGTATGGAAACACGGTCGTTCGGCGGCGGTGCTTACGATTTTTCAAGGTGCTCGTACGGATAAAACACCGACGCACGGAGGAGGCTATTCTTGGAAAAGTCGTATTTTGCATACTCGAAAATCGCGGCACGAACGAGGGAGCGTTACGCCAATGAGGTGTGGGTGTAGGCGGCGGGCAGTAACGTATTAAAGGACACGCGAGTCGCCTCGGGGCGCTCACGTACACCCCTGACCACCTCGTGCACGCCTCGTGCACAAGATTAAAAAGCCCCACTCGCTCGCGATCTTTCGAGAGATAGAGGGACCCTGCGGAAACGTCCACCCCCGATCGAGAGGTCGAACAACCCGCGCCTTTCAACCCGTTTTTCCACCGTGGAAACGTCGATCCGCGAAATCGGAATACCGAGACGCCGAGCGTTGCGTGTTCTCGAGTTATCTCTATCGTTGACGACAGGCTATTATATATTTTTTCTCTTCCCTTTAAGGATGTACGAATATCACTATCATTCACTTTTAACTTATAATTAATTTATAACAATATCAATTGTGAATTATTTGTTACAACATCGTAATATTATTAATATCACGTCTTCCACACTTTTGCCTGAATGTTAGTGGATTAACAATAGAGTGATATATTTAATTTCTTTCTTCTCAAAATTGTAATATCTTCCCAGTTTTAAGTAAAACAAATAATAAATTTATTACTTCTCGATAATTTCTATCCAGCGATATCATATCGACGAGTTCATAAAGAAAGCGACGAATTATTGTATACGGTGTTGGTCCCTCGTTATGGTCCGCAATCAGTTGCCAGCGCAAGTGGTTGAGGAACCGATCCGTAGTAAAGAGACAAAATCTTTCATAGAAATCTTGCATAAATACTCCAGTCTAGTTGAAAATAATATACTAAAGACTCTACGTAAAGTAACAGAACAAATTTTTTTCGCCCTCGTGTCGTCAAATCAATCATCTCTTACCTTCACCAATTTCTCCCTGATCTCCCACGAGAAGATCCCAGGATTGTCCCTCTTCATTTCTTCGATCTTCGCCTCGATCTCAGGGGTGGCTACCCTCGGCTTGCTGCCGCCAATCACGCCCGGCCTGATGGAACCGGTTTCCTGGTAGCGGTTCAAAATTTTCGATACGCAGCCGTGAGAAACGCGGAGCTGCCGCGATATCACGCAAGGACGCACCCCAGCCGCTGCCATTTCGACGATTTTCAAGCGAATGTGATTTGGGAGAGGCCGGCCGTTGATGAAGACGCCGCCCAATTGATTCATGCGACCTTGCCCTGTCGGGAACATTTCGTCAGTATCGAAGCATTCGATTCAACGAACACGAATGTCTCATACAGTTAAATTTTGTTCTGAAGAATTTCACTCTACACTTTTCAACAATTACGTGGAATCATCCCTTAGTTGAGTGTGTCATATATTCTGTGAAATAAATATCAATGATTTGTGTTATAATGCTGAAAATACTCTGTGTATTTAGTGTAACGTAATTAAGAAAGGAAATGTACATCTTTCTGCATTCACTCGTTTTAACCCTTAACTGGTTCTGAAATTGTTCACTTTTACTGCTTTTTCACAACCAATCTCCAAATTCAAGTAAAGTTAACTAATGTACAAAAGTGTCTCTGACTATTTAAATGTTTAACATTCGATCCACGATTTCACGGGGAAGAATCCGAAAATTCTGACGAATTAAAGAACTATTTCTCCTGCAAGATATAAAAAGTATGACCATCCCCATTTTTGCGTAATAATTTACCCAGAAATTCTCTCGTTGTAAACCAAAGGATGTTTCAATAAACGTGAACCTGCTTCATTCGCCTGTTATTCCGGTTCGCCGAATGCTAATTGCAAGCGGCATAATCGAGCGTGATAATGAAAATAATATCGCGCACGGAAGGGTGGCTAATTCGACTAACGATATCGGAGTTTCGGCTCCGTTAGCCTTCTGGAAACGACCCACTGCGAGCATAATTTCTTCAATTTTACGGTTGTTAGGCCCCGTTGTTTCGTTTCTTTTTCTCTTTTCCTTTTCCCCCCCTCCCCTTTCCTCCTTTCTCGCGAGCGTTCCCTGTTATCCGATTTCACGTTCGCGCATTCGTTGAACACACTCAACCGCTAATTTCAAGCACCGATCACTGCAATCGCGAATTTTTCCACTATTTCTCGCCGCTACTTTCTCGCGTAATTCTTTGCATTCTCGTTCCCGCGATCGTTCGCTTGATCTTCCTACATTCAGCAGCCGGGTAATTGAATGTACTTTGACCCTAAAGAAAGTCTACGACACGACCTGTCTCTCTCTCTCTCTCTCTTTCTCTAACTGTGTCGAAGAATCGAAACGGATTAAACCCGCGTCTCTATTAATCTTCTCGGCGATAGAATTTCAAACGATTCGTCTATTAGACGGCCACTTTTGTCTCTGATGGTTTAATGACTGATAAAACGTCGAGCTTCCGCGGTTTTTTTTCAATTGCTTTCATTCTTCGAAAGGACACGGTTCGATAATTGAACACATGGAACTCTGATTAATACCAGATTGTGTACTAAATTTGCTTGTAGTTCTTTAACCCTTTGCACAAATAATTTCCTAGTTTTCTTAGTTTGTTGTCAACCGACTCTAATTTAACTTTATTTTCTACTTTGTTTCGTTGGCTGTATAAAACATCACGTCAAAGGTGACTTTAAAATAGTCTGCCACGCCAGAAATGACGTTCATAATTAAAGATTTCAAAGGATTAAAGGAGCCCCGAAAATTTTTATTTTGTTCTATTATTATTTGCAAAGAGGAATTCCTAATTTTATATTTATTAATTTGTTTATATTTTCCTGTAATATTTAATTTACATTAAGCATCGACAATCCTGCAATTCTTTTGTTGAAGAAAATAATAAAAATCCATCGTATATCTGAAAAGTTGCAACAAGCCACGATCTAAATTTTGCGTGTAGATGTATGTAAATCCTACCAAAAGTTTTGCCTGAAAAATACTTTTAATGTAATTTGATAAAAATTAATTCCCTACTAGTACATTAGAACTAACAGTCAACTTTCTACGAAATAAGGGCAAATCTCTTGCGTAACAATATGCTCGTAAAGATCAGGAGGAGACAAAAGATAAGGAAGTTTCGAAAAAGTGCGAAAGGATACTGCTCCCCTTTCTGTCTCCTCTATCTCTTATGTCACGGTATGAAAGTCGGTAACTTGTGCAAGAGATTGCGCAAAAGATGAGTTTCTAATACTTGACGCTGGCGAGTTTTTACTCTATTCGCGTACGTACGAGCGGCGAAAAAGTCTGCTGGTAAAATATTGTTGGTACGAAGTCTCGGCGTATTGTTGAGAAATCGGTCAGTTCCTAGAGGACTTGCATGTCAATTAGGGGAACATGTCGGTTCGTACGAAGTGACGTTTCGTTGGTAGCGATTTTAAATCTCGTGATGGATGGTTTCGAACGGCGGGAGGCGTGGAATCTTTCAATAAGATAGGTATAGAATTTAAGTATTGTCCTCAATAAATTTCAGTGATAATCTTCAAATTGATAGATATTATTGGTAATTAAGGGAGAACTTTTACACTTTTATTTATACTTTTATTTTTTTGAATAGAACTTTTTTTATTTGCTTGTGCCACTGAAATATTCATACGAGTATTTCGTTTTAGTTTTCTTGTCACTGAGCTATTTTAAATTTGGTTTACATTCTAATGGTATACGTAACACGAAATTCGGGTTAATTATTGATTAAAATTTAAATTTCTGATAGAAATTACATATAAAAAGGCTGCGGATTTTTATGATTTTTTCGGAAATTTAGAAATACAAAAATACACTATGCAAAAATATCCAAAATAAAATACTTATTATAATATTTAACAGACGAAAGAAGTATCTATTAAGTTTTAGATAAAGCTTAAGTCCAGAAGGATTTAAAAATGTCTAAAGATCCGCAATCATATGAAAATGATAATAATTTTCATTTCTCCGCTTAGAAATATATAAATCTTAGATACTACCGTCAAATAATTAATACCTACTACTATTTTTTTACAAAATCTTTTAAAACAATAATGTCAGACTTCTTGCAGTCTAATTACGAGTATGTTTCGAAACTTAATCGGCATATTTGACAGCATATGATGTTACACAGTGTCTACGAGACAAGAATTCTAACGGGATGATCAAATTGAAATTCTATCTCGCGATGTTTTTTTGTAATGACACAATACAAATGCTAATTAACGTCTCTGAGTGATCGAACATTGAATATTTATCGAGCAACGTCGGCCACAAGCAATCACTGTACACAGCATTAAGTCGCGATTTCTTCGCGTGATCGCAACAGGCGGTGAAATGAATTTATCAAAATTACGACGGCGTAATGATACGAGAAAGTATCTTGTACATTTTCCGATTGAATGAGAGAAGCTACGCGCCTAGTTGAACCAACTCTTTATATTGTTGCACGTGTCGTACAAACGTCACATAAATTCCTTTCACCTTCTTCACTGTCGAAATAGTCATTCCCATTTTTCCCTGACTGGATACGTTTATTTTACAAAACTGTAGGTTCGAAAAACAATAAAGTAATCCCTCGTTCAAATTAATACACACTGGTCGGATAATCTTTTAAAAATAACAAGCAACCGGGTAATTGTCTATTTAAATTATTTGCAAAATGTTTTGATATAGTCAGGGTTTTGTTATAGGATCATTTTCTGTTGGGGAGGGGACTCCTTCCTTTCATTCACTTTTTAAAAAGAGTTTTCAGATTTTTCTCGATTTAACGTGTTGTCCAATATTCGAGATCGAGATATTTGGTTTATTATTAATCCACTGAGAACTCCTTTAGGCAATATGCATTTATGAAGACGTAGCAGCATGCGCAGAGAGGCAGTTGGAAATGATCTTTGCATACGGATTAACATTCATCATATCTCATGACAGAAGTGATTTGTAGTGTCGAATATAAATAATTGTTTCTTTGAGATCATTATTCATTCGATACGATGTTATTTTGACATCAGCGAGATTTGTTCATCGAGTAACGATAATCCAATTTCGTAATTAATACCGTCAATTGCAAATACGATGTTTAATTATAAATATTAATTTATAAATGCGTGATGTGTAAAATAAGTAAATATTGCATTTTTTAAATTGGCCATCCATTTCCTTGTCATCACATTCGAGTCAATTTCAAAGAAACTGAAAATTGAATCGAATGACGAGTCTTGCATGATGTGTAATGGAAGAAAACGAAATTGCTTTAAAAACAATTCTTTCAGAATGTGTTTTTTAACAAGGATTTCTGATTTTTTTTACCTACATCCTTTCAACTGTCTTTATTACTCTTTTACCACTCACGTGTCTCGATTTAACAAGATCGTAAAAACTACCACGCGTGTCAGTTCAAAAATGCCGTAAGTATTTCCTCTAAAATTTCTTTATACCATAGGTATTTATAGCGATCAATAAACTCGTGTCGAACAACAAATGATTCGTAAATTCTATGAATTCTATTTCTGCTTCAATTCTATTACAAAACTAGTGATTTCTCGAAATTTATAGGCAATTGTAGTCCTACCTACACATAATAAATACTCAGTCACTGCAAGATAATAAATAATTTTTCTATAACAAATAATAATTTAAATTGATTAATAATTTCTTTTAAGATTATGTATTTACAAAAAAGTCCTATTTTCCTTTTAATCTCTTAGAAAAAATTACGAGAGACAATACTCTCTTCATCCCTTAAAAAGTATCTAACAAGAATTCAAAATTCTCTTTCATGTGACATTATTTAAATTTCACACATACTTCAAACTTCAATCTTTCACGTTCCGAGCAATAATTCGAAATTATTCAACCTTTTTCAATCTTTTCGAAAATTCGAAGTTCCTTAGCAAAATAGAATACCACGTAACGCTTCAATCCCAATTCCATTCAACCTGACATCAAAAACAACCTTTTGTAATCCAAAAAATAGCTCCAAAACCTCTTTCCATTATCAACCCCTCGTGAACAAATATCGCATTATTTATAAAAAAATTAAATTACTTTTACTTTACTTTCTAAACTTCCAAAAAAATGTGAAAAAAAATTTAACTTACTTAACGAAGTGCTTACTATATCACTATATAATCACTCAATATTCAAGTCAAATATTTGAAAGCTTCTCCAAAAAAGGATAAATATTCACGATGCAAGGTGTAAACGACTCGAGTTACCTATGGAGGATCAAGTAAAATTCTAACGAAAGACATTCTCACCCTATTTCACACGGACCGGGTACCAACCTTGAAACGGATATCCTCCGAAGATGGGCCTCATTCCACTGGTAACGTCCATGCTTCGATCCCTCAGTTACTTCCGTCTCGACTCACTTGTTTTCTCAATCCTCAAACCGGCGGACACCGACACAATTATCCGTTTTCACTGATCGGGAAAGGACACGCACGAGGTAGAAGCACGAGGCCGGCACCGTTGGCCCGAGGCAAAACGACTGCTTGGACAAAACGACCGCTCGAACGGAAACGAGGCGAAGGTGGAGAACGAGGAGGACAGACACGGGGCACGTCGGCCTCTCGCGATGGGGGCAGGGCACGCGCTGGCGTGAAAGATGAAAGGGGACACCGAGGCAGGACCGAACGCCAGAGCAAAAACCTCCGCGGTCAGGACGCGAAACGGAAGAGGATGAACGAGGAGGGAAAACCAGGGAAAATAGACGGGAAAAACTGGCTTCTGGGAAGGGTGTAAATGGGTTGTTGGTGTCCGGGTACGGAGACGGACAAGAAAAAGGAACAAGCAGGTAGCACGCGTGGCTTTCGTTGCGAGGGGTACCGCTGCAATAACGTGTCAGTTGGGCCACCGGTCCCCTCGTGTCCCTCCAACTGGCTCCCTCGGCGAGAGAGAGCAACGGGTGGCTGTCTCTTTCTCTTTTCCATCGTAACTACGCTGGAAAAAAGGGGGACCGTTGGGACTAACAACGAGAGATTCCAGTGGGGTCCTATCCAAATGGTTACGCCCTGTTACTTGGTTGGCAAGAGTCTGCTTTCCAGTGGGCGTTCTTCGGAGCAGAAACGCCTACGGTGCTGCGCTCCGACGTTCACTGGATGTTCACCAAAGCTTCTTTTCTTTTCATTTTCTCGTTTTAGCGATACGGGACGGGGATATGGTCCCTGGCTGTGCTTTGCCGAGGTACGCGTACGCGTACACGGAACGAGCGTACTGTTTCTCCCGGGCAGGGAGAATCGGCATTCTCTGAATGGAGATCGTGCACGGAGGAGAAGGTGCAGATACGAAGGTGGTTGGTGCAATGAAATATGTCGGTGATTTAGCTCGGTATACCTTGGCACGGGTTTGAACCGTGGATCTAGCGTGCCCGATTACGCGGAGCGAGAGTTTGATGGGACGTAGGTTTGGAATTACGAGATCTCGAGTGTGTTTTTTAAAGGGAGTCGAGTTGACGTTTCTCCGTTCTGCTGTTCGTAGCATCATAATCGTGCAGTTAACGCGAGCGACAATGCTACACAATAGATTTTTGGAATTCTCTCTTTCGACAGCTTGATGTTACTGTTACTCTACAGTTAGTCAGAGTCGTAAGAGAGTCGAAGAAACAAAATAACTTCGAGAGACAATACAACGATATCAGGGGATGTTAAAATTAAGCCTTTCGACGAATGGAAGTTACATTCTCGTAAAAAAAATTGTCAAGTTGTCGTTACAAGCAACTCCTTCACCTTTATATGAACCGAATTTCAGTCGAACATCGCTTGTCGAGTATAATACAAATTATTTAAATTTTACTACACGAGTATCATCGGTAGTGTCATTGTACAACCTATTTGTCCCTCGAAAATACACAAGTTAGACGCAGGAGCTAATTGCTTCCTAACAAAAAGATCAATTTCTAGTTTCTTCAAGTATTCAAAATCGTTTTGTGACACTCGTTTCATCGACAAATTTCAATTTGAACCCCCGTCGCGTTCGACTTTATTCGAAGGAGTTCCGGTTGCTCGGAAACGGGCAATATTTACGGCCGCCACTGTCTGAATGTAAAGTCATAATGAAACGCATGATGGACCGGTATAAATTTTTACGAAGGCCTTTCCATGCAAGAACCGAACCGCTCTGTCTGTAAATCTTTCCGTACGGTAGCGAAACGAACAACAGGCAGCGGGAGGTCCTGCGAAATGAACGAACATGAGCAACAACCGTAATGTCCTCGTCTTAGCAGCAACGTGGTACCTGTTGAAGGACACTCTGAACACGGATGCTTGCAAAGTATCCTAATCTTCTGTTCGAAACTCTCGGGAGATTTATGATTTAGATACCCCGATGATTCGTGACAATTGGTTTGTATAATAGAAATGAATAGGTACTTCACTCGAGGATGTATAACCAGTTAATTTATGTGCGTTTAGTTCAGAGTTATTTCATATTGCTGTGACGATTTTTTTTTTTTTTTTTTTGAAGCTTTCTTCTTTAATTTGATAAAATTAGATCTTCAGGGATTATTTAATTGCTGTGGAATTAAGAGTCGCAGGAGAGTCTTGTGTGCATGAGAGTCTATTCCTTTATCAGTTTCTTTTTAAACAAACATATTTTTCTCAATATTGGATAATATTGGATTATTTAACTCCTCCTCATTCTAAGCAATGACATTAGCACGATGATGACGTTACTGTATCTTTGGTATCTATTGCACTTCCTGAATTCTTATTGAAACTTAGCCGACTTACTCCAAAATAAATAAATAAATTTTCGAACTATGCAAGAACTTTTTACACAAAAATAGTTTGTTCTAACTGTAATCAATGCAGCGAGAAAATAAATAAAAATTGTAAGACAGAAAACAAGCTTGATTCATCCTCGATCTCTTTATTAAATTTCCACTCCAAAATTTACCTCGTCACCATCCTTTCCAGCTAAGAAAAATAAAGTCGCAGGGAATAAAAAAAAAAAAAGAAAAAACGCCAGGACAGAAGGCACAAATGACTGGACAGATTCATTTCTCTGGTGAAAAGAAGCGTTTCGAGCTACAGGGAGCGAGCAAGCTTGTCAGCGACGACAATGGGACAGCAGAGGAACCGGCTATCGATCCCACCGAAATCGGCTAATCAATTTCCTCCGCGTTATAGCGTGTAGATTTAGTCCACTCGTTTGGCCCCGTGTTTGACCTTGCGCAGTCTCCGATCGAGCAAGAGGAACTTTCTCCTGCGAGCAAGAGGATCCTTCGACACTCGACCGCGCTTCACGCCGAATTTACCGGTTCCTAAACAATACCGAAACCCCCGACGTGGAAACATCGAACTCGCGTTTTCTCTACGCAACGTGAAAACTATACGGAACTAACAAGAGTTCGCAACACCTTTTTCTCGCATCCGATGCACCGTCTACGATTTCAATGATTCCACAATGGGCATCTTTTTCCTCGCGTTAAATGGAGCAAATGTCGAAATGGACGACCGGAGTAGCTTGTCCTGCCAGTGGATCGGTGTTTTTGATTTTATCTGGATTACGGTATGTTTGTAAGAGTTTGATTCGCGATATTGTTGGAGCGTGGGAGTTTTGTTTCTATCGATGGTCTTGCGATTTATAGTTGGTTAGTAACCAAGTGAAAATTAATTGTCATTTACACGAAAGGAGTATTCGTCGTGTTATACATTTTATCTTTCAACAAACTGCAATATAAATTTATTTCCATTGTGCTTGCTACATTCATATCGTGCAATTGGGTTTTCAAGAAGTCTGTTGCTATCAGAAAAGCTAGAGACTCGAACGAAAAGTTCGACTCGTTTCTCTATTGGGTTATGACACCTTCAAACTTCGTCCTATTATTGAAATTTCTGAAAAAAACCAACAAAAATCCGTAGCTTAGTATTAATAAGAGAAATGAGAATAACGAAATAATTCTAAATACATGGAATTAAATGAAACAGTGAGACGACGAACGATAGAATCGAGCTGAAGTACTAAAACAGATCCTCAAGCCCCGAGAAGCATCCCGGTTTCTAAACGATGCGTCGGTCAATTTTTCACGTGATTCCTCTCGCGTTACACACGATAATCGTTCGTTTTATCAACTTTTTTTTCCCTCACCGTGTCGGTTTGACTTGGAACGCGATGAAAAGAAAAGAAAAGAAAAGAAAGGGGGAAAAAAATAAGAAACGAAAAAGAAAAGTGAGAAAAGGCCCTCGTGGAAGGGTCGAACCGCTAAGTAGTCCCTCTGTAAGGCCGCACGAATTTCTATTAAAAGCGGCAATTAGTCTAAGTCTCGATAAATCTTGATGAGTGATACACCGACATCAGTCTGCTTGTCAAAGACGCCTGTGGCGAGGGCCACACCGATTTTCAACACACATTGTTTCCCAGACGGTGCTCGCTGCACGAAAATGGGAGAACCGAAGGGATTTCTCTGGTTGTTCTGCGGTGCAACACGTGACCGACCTCGTTGTTATGTTAAACCAGGTGAGAAAAACCGCGTCGATGCGTGTACGCCGCCATTAGAATTTTTAATGCGTTCGCGGCTCCAAACAAACGGAGCTGCTCGCTTCGAAATGCTGGAATCAACCTTAGAATTTAAATTACCTACACGCCTATTTAGATAAGTTTCTGACTTGGCGTTTAGAACTAATCGATAGAAATATAGGTATAATGATATTAGTAAGTTTTTAAGTGACAGATTGGATGACAAACACCTGTTGCATATAAATATTTTCGAAACTTTCACAAGTTACCTATAATTTTATTTTAAGCTCAGAGATGAATTTGTAATTTGTAAAATTCATTTGTAGGATTTTGTTTCTTTTGTTAGACGAGATTTAATAGTTAAATGTTACATCTCGTATTTTATTATTAAAGGATATCCTTGTTTGGTGATTTGAATCACAGACAATAATAATAGAATATAACGATGCGATTAAGTAGATAATAATTTTTGAAAGGTAATATGAAATAATTTAAAAAAATCGTCCAACTTTACACTACTATTTTGTCGCTTATATCATTTTTAATTAAAAAAAAGAAAAAAAAACAGGGCCTCCTTTATACAGATATTAGACAGTTATGACCATCGTGATCCATTTCCAACATTAAATCTCACAATATTGTTACGTCGATAACAATTGAAATTAAGCTACGTTAAAAACATAGTCTATCTTTCTTAAATAATAACTACAGCTCTCTCTAGATTTTCAGATTCACAAATAGAATATTGATTCGCGTCAGATACGCTAATAATTGAAATAAACGAAAAAATCATAGGGAAAAGTAATTGAAGAATCGTTTCGCTGATATTCGAGCGAACGTAAGAGTTGGTCTGGCCCGTGACGACAAGAGCAATAATAAGAGGGTGCAACACTACTCGCGCGTCCCCGGATTTTCGAACAGGCCGTTTCGCCTGCCGCGAGTTATTTAAATAAAACCCTTTGTCGGCTGGAGTCCATTACCCAAGTACCTTTATAGCCACGCGTGTACCGATATGCTGGATTACCATTTCCTTTTCCAACTCTTTTTACAACCTTTTGCGCGTCTCGCTTCGGCCGCGCATGCACGTCGAACGGAACTTCGTCGTTGGTAACACCAGAATGATAATTTAACGTCGTCTAACCATCAATTGCTTATTCTCGTTTCAAAGAGCAAAAAAAAAAAAGAAAAAAAATACTCGTACGACAAATTGTATCGTGTGTTATTGACATTATTACAACAAATGTAGCATGCACAAATGGAAAATCGAATTTTGATTAAGAATTTGATTCGTCCAATGATAAAATGCAGCCTACGCTGCAGCGATCGAAGAACACAGTACAGAAACGAGAGTGCTTTACGCGTCACCCCTTGCAATAATATAACCAGACATGCGATCATGGTGGTGAAGGTTGAAAGTCGGTGTTCAAAGTGACTCGACCCTCTCATGGCAGTAGCCATGTCTCGAACGTAAATCTGTGATACTCAATACGTATTGCGAGCCGCGTGTGCAGCAAGATATGTGACGACCCTTGGCATCATACGCATCCTGTATTCGCAGGATGAATTCTTCGCCTGTTCCGGCGAAACCACCCGCGAACACCAAGTCTCTGAAGATTAATATCTGGTTACCTTTCCCTCTGACGATAGAAATATTGGTTATATGTCACAGCGAAATGTTTTCACGTCGTACTGGGCGAATTCCTCGTGCAAAAGCACACGAGACAGCCCTTCAGCTTTGCGTAAAAACGTTATCTTTAATATTGTACATGCTATAATAGTAGTTATTTAAAAAATAATATTGTCTGTAAAATCATTATTATTGAATTAAACGATAAATAATTTATTTATCTGATACTAATTATTACGCAATATTTAAAAATAACATTCTAATTAGTGTTTTTATCGAATTTTATTAAATAAAACTTCATTTAATGATTCGGAAAATAAATCCTACACAACCAACTATATTTAGGAGCAATGTTCGCAGTCGGAAAATATTTAGTTTATACGTCGTTTCAGTGAATTCTCGAGAAAAGGAAAAGTAGGGCAGAAAGAGAAGCGAAGGAGTCGAGGGAGAACAACTTTCAAAGGTGAAAAAGAGTGAAAACGACAGTCTACGTGTGAGGGCCTGTTTATCGATGCACGGGCCGCGAACTATGCAACGTGAAAATGTTGCAGAAGCAAGCGACGCGGCGAAGCGTCGTTACACGTAAAGGCGAGCAACGTTCAGGCGAGCGTTATGGGCCTGGTGGCGAAGCTTATGGGGGCCTGATGGGCCGGTACGCCCCGCGCGCGAGGTCAAGGGGACCTCTGTTCCAATTTTGTGCCCAATAAGACTAATTCCTTCAAAGGTGCCGGCGCGTCTGGTATACGGCCACCTTGCTAGCGAGAACTTATCGGCTAATTTTATGTAAATTATGTGACGCCACGGATTATAGCTTACGATCGTTTCCCTTCGAAAAAAAGCCGCCCTTTTGGGAACGAAGTCGGGCTGCCATATGCGTCTACCAGCTTCCCGCATCGAGAATCATTCCATTCTCCTTCGTCTGGCTACTATTTCCTGGGGGAAAAAGGGAACTATTTCCTGTGTCGATCAGTAAATCGGGGAAGTTATTATTGGAACGAATGTTGATTTTATAGAACCTCTAATGCACGAATGCATTTATACTCACTAGAGTATACCAAATTTAGAGTATACCAAAGAGTATACCAAAATTAAGAATCCCAAACAAACTCGGCACTAATCTCTTTCTACAATGTAACTATCCTATTGACGTAATAGCTATTTCAATTTTCAGTCTCACTATTTCTAAACGAATCTTACTATTTCCAAAGGAATTAATCGCAGAATTAAGGAGCTTCATAGAGAAAAGTGTTTCACAGGGACGATCGCGCGAACAAATTTCTTAATCGAAATTGTATCTCCCATTCCCTTTGATCGTTATCCCTTCGAAACAGCTCCGCCGTGAATCTTCTCCGTTCTCGACGACGTGAATACCCGGCTTGTGGTTACGCGTTTTACCGAAAAGACAAGACGCCAATAATTTACGAGAGCACGCGGGACAACGAGCGTGGCACGGCAAACAGAGGATTTTGCATAATTTCTGGCTGCGTCTCGCGCGCCCCGAGAAACATTGAGAAACAGCTCTTTCTCCGAATATCGGATAAATACCGGGTGGTCGACTTCTGACCGGTGTCCCAGTTCCAAAGTTATGCAAAAGACTCATTCATACGGTCAATAAGGCAATCAGGAAGATATTTCGGCGATTTGGTAGTCTAACGAGGAACGAGCCAACGAACAGTCTTTAAAGAAACCTGCTGGTTTGAAACTGAACTGAAAGATGGAACGCGAGAGGCACGCTATTCAACCGTCTGACAACTCCCTCCTCGTTCGGTTTTCAATTAGGAAAGGAGTCCACGGTCTCTTTGGATGTGCCACGAACGAAAAGGATACTGCCTTTTTGTCTTTATCTTCTTTCTTTCTTTTTTTTTTTTTTTAAAGGAAATTGATGCAAATTGACCTTACATTGATTTATGTTTCATACTCTATGTTACATAATATTAATTTTGGTCGAATAATAATATTTCTTTGCACTACTCTCGAATATCGTCGAGGCTTTGGTCAAGAAAAGGGGCTGATGTAAATTTAACCTGGCAACTGATTGCGGACCATAACGAGTGACCAAACCGTATACAATAATTCGTCGCTTTCTTTTTGAACTCGTCGGTATTATCTCACTGGATAGAAATTATCGACAAGTAATAAATTTATTATTTGTTTTGTCTATTTTGTTTTATTTATATATTTTATATTATATATTTATATTATATATTTATTTATATATTTTATATTATTATATTTTAAACTGGGAAATTAAATTAAAATTTTATATTATTATATTTTAAACTGGGAAATTAAATTAAAATTTTATATTATTATATTTTAAACTGGGAAATTAAATTAAAATTTTATATTATTATATTTTAAACTGGGAAATTAAATTAAAATTTTATATTATTATATTTTAAACTGGGAAATTAAATTAAAATTTTATATTATTATATTTTAAACTGGGAAATTAAATTAAAATTTTATATTATTATATAATTATATAATTTAAACTTTATATTATTATATTATTATACAATTTAAATTTTATATTATTATATTTTATACTTAAAACTGGGAAGATATTACAATTTTGAAACAAAAAATTCTCGACGTACGTGGTACGTCATTCCGGCGCAAGAGGTTAATATTTTATCAACACCAACGTGCAGTTAATCGATTCCGTGCTTGACGTGACGATGTTCGATCAAGCGCAAACAGCCACGGAATTATTTCACTCGTGCGAGGCAAAGCGAGAGAATTTCGAATTACTTTGCAAAGATTTACTAACGACGCAGCTACAGCGATACGTTTGAGCTGCGGTGGAGCGTAGCGCACACTTTGACCACCGTGGTACGCCTCTCGTTTCTTTCTCTCTTTTTTTTTTTTTTTTTTCGTACGTGTTGGCACTCAATTTGCGGTTGTGTCCTTCTCGGCGCGATTATGCTGCGGTCGAGAATTGCACAAGACCACCGTGGAAGAACGAACAAAAATGTCGAATTGGAGAGTTGGAGTGAAATTCAGCAATTGAAGGAGAACCGAATCCATTGAACGAAGTCGAATCATTTACTAAGTACGTGCTTTCATAGTAAATGTTTTGTGCTGTATCATAAAAATTTTGTACGCCAAGTGAGCAATTATACAAATCTCTCAAAAGTCAAAGTGATGGACTCACATCATCGTTACATACGTAGTAAAAATTCGTCGATTACACAAGTGCGAAGTTAACGTTCGATTTTCAAAGATTCTTTTTAATTTATAATTTTCCAAAAATGTTTACAGTAATCAATGCTGTAGCAACGTAAATACAAATACACTTTTAAAATACCTGATACTCCTAATTCTATTATTCAAAAACTCTTCTCCCGATGATGTCTTCGACTCGTTAAAAACACGAAAATTATCTCCAAAAAAAGGAAAAAAAAAAAAAAGAAATAAATAATCGACCGACAACGAGCGAGCGAGGAAAGGGTAAGAATGAGCGGCACGGCGAAAAGAATCTCGGGGCGCTGGAAACGAAGGCGGCGGAGGGCAATCGAAAGGGTGTTGTATGCACCGAAACGAAGTAATCCACTAAACGATCGTTGTCGGAGCGGAGGGTGCGTCGAATGGCCGGAAGAAGTCTAATGAAAGGCACGCGCACTCTGACGCGTCCGGCGTGAGAATAAAATAATTAGCTGAGCTGCCCTCTCCGCCGCGCGCCTTCGCGAACCCTTTCTCGTCCTATCTCTCTCTGTCTGCTTCTCCGTCTCGAAAGGTGAAACGAGAGTTGTCGAGGAAGATGGAGCGCGATGGAAGTGGCAAGAAGGTGGCAGGAAGGGGGACGACCGCTTGGGCCAGGTGGGTCGTAAAGCCTTAGAATGATGCTCTAATAAATCCCACTGAAAAATTGCGAGGCCTCAGGCTCGTCGAGAACTTTCTTCTACCATCTTCCTCCTTTTCTTCTCTCCGCCTTCTTCCTCACTCTCCCTCGTCTCTTCCTTCGACATCGTCCTTGTCTCTGTCACAGGTCACTCTCTTCTCGTTCTCGCGTTCTCGAACCACCGCGCTGGTTCCATCGAAGCTTGCCCAGACGAACTGCCCGGCCCGGCCTCTTTAGCCGCTCCGCTCCGTTCCACGTTCGTTTCGTGACTTCAACGTCTCGAGAAAGAAACGCGTTAGAGATGAGTTGTGCGAGCTGAGACACGGAGACGGAGGCCGTCTAGCCCTTCGACGCGTTAGTTGGTAACGCGCGTAGCCAGCCTGTCTGGTCCCGGCGACTTCTCCGATGCCTTTCAGCTTCGGCTCTTCGAGTTTATCGGCTTCGAGGTATTCGAATATTTATCACACACCAAAGAAGAATTGGAAATACGGCGGTGGAGGTTTAACACGCTCCTGGCATTTACTGAAAGCGATTCGACTGAAGCGATCCTCGTGCAAATCGTCGAATGTTATTTTAGGATGAATTTACACCTCTGGCGAGTTCAGCGTGTTTGCGAGGAGAAGGAAGAAAGCTTCTTGAAACAGAGATACGTTCGTTACAAGGGGAACAGTCTCTTTTAACGAGGAACGATTTAATGATCGAAATCTCCCGTTAGTCAAATGTTAGACTTCGCGAAGAGAGGTATCGAGGTGAGAAATGGTCGAAGAGAGATATCAAATACATCTGAAGATCATGAAAATTGGTTTCGAAATCCGCGACTCAAGTACGCATAACCAAGAGCAACTTTCACAAAAGTCGCAAACTGCCCACGGCCAATCGATCATCCGGCAAATTATCCGAAAGAGCTGTAAACCTCGAAACCTTTCGGCGATCAATTCCAAGGAGTCAAAAGGATGTCCCAAAAGCGTACAGTACAGAGGCGTCGAAACTCTCCCGAGTCCTCCACGAGATTTCCATGCGTCATCGTGTGGAACTTGGTGTTACTCGCTCGATATATAAAAAAGACGGTCGTCGTCTTCGATCATCCTTGCGCGTCCACCAGCTCCCTGGGAGTGGAGAACTCCCAGAAGGGAGCGGAAGAGTGGATATATATATATATACCGTTCGGGAGCGTTCCCCGATTTTCTCGGATTCTATGGATTCGTAACGGGCGTCTTGGACAGCTGGCCAAGTGGAGTCGGCCAGGAGAGAAATCACGACGCCGAGTGTCGCTGGTGTGCTCGCGCGAGGACAGGAGGACACAGCGAATAATGGATAAACGGGAGGAAGTCGCGGGCAAGCGACACCGGGCCGAATCCAATCCGCGTTCACGAAGCAAGCGGACTGTGACGAAACACCAGACTCGCCTCGGCATCGAAGGATCCTTTTCAGGGCTTTTTCCCCGGCCCGCAATCAAAGAAACTTGGCGCGACTTGGCTCATGTGCATAAAGGATCTCTCTCTCTCTTCCTCCCTCGTGGAAAAAAAAAATAAAATAAAATATGGAAGGCACGGGACCTCGCCGCGAGCGCTCGTGTTTTCTTCCGGCTCGGAAAAGTCAACTCGTCGGGATTTATTTAATCCGGCGTGAATAACGGATTCCGCGGACGGCGTTGGCGTTCGATCGAGGTTTTAACTTTATTTGAACGAAAGATTTTAAGTTATGTGCAATATCGAAAAGGTTCAAATAAATTATTTAAAAGTTTGTTTCAACATTTTAGTGATATATTAAAATTAATTTTCAAGGAAATATTTTATTTAAGATTAAATAAAATATTTTTCACGGCGTTGGCGTTCGATCGAGTAGCATAGGTATCAGAAATTTTTTTTTAATGCTTGTTTATGGTGAAACTCTCGTATTTTTGGCAAGTATGTAAAGTCGTTGCTGTAAAATTTCTTTAAGAAAGTTTTTCACTAAAATATTATTCGAGGTCTTTTCTTTACAAATGATGTCAATATTGTCACATGTTTTGCAAATTAATCTCTTCAGTATTAATACTTATATATTGAAAAGATAAATAGATGTTTAGTATCACACGGTTTTAATGTCGTGTTTTTTTTTTTTTTTTCGTATACACATGTTCAAAGAATGTTCGACAATTTTTAGCGTGATAGACATTTCGTTTGAGCATGTTTGAGCATGTTTGCGAATTGCAATTGTGTCAGGCTCGCGTTTCCTCCTTTTTTCCTGATCTTATTGAGATGTTTGAAACACCTGTTGATAATACACCTGTAGTAAAAATAACTCGCTTTAAGAAGAGGTCTCTTCGTTTTCTTTATAAACATACATACCAAGACATCGGAAGCATGAATTCGTCCTAAAATAACAATCAGAGATCTTCAGTTGAACAAGGAAATGTGAAAAACACACTAAAACAAATTTTAAACCTTCTTTCATTCGCTACTGCATATCAATGTAGATACATTATTGTGTTTCGTAATAAAATTCTTAAAAAAAAAGAAAAGAAAATTCCTTAAAAATCTTTATACACTAATTTCTTAAAAATCCTCGTAACCTCGCGATGAAACAGATTCAATTTTCACAGAAGAGAAGCAAATACCACAGTTATGTAACTGTAAAGACTTTATTCAACTCTAAATGCTAGAACTATCTTCTATCTCAAGACAATTGTCTCTAAAATGAACAAAATTCGCTTCTTGACTCCAATGATCTCGTCCAAGCAAACTATCCATAACGCTTCGTACGTCCTTCGAACATCCTTCGACGTGAAAGATCCCCAAGTCCCGAAATCTTCTCCCTCCCTCCTCTCCACCCCACCGTGGTTAAGAGCAGAGCGGCAGAGAAATATTTTGTCGGGAAGGGGTATCCGTTTACACGGAAAATCAAGGTGACATCCGAATGGTGGCGAGGGGACAGGCGAAAAAAAAAAAAAGACGTTTGCGAAACAGCGGCAGATTATACGAGCGACCCGTGGCTCTGCGGCTTAACCACGAAGAAGAGATCATCGGAGGAGACTCGGTCGCTATGCAGAGGACCCCCCAGTAAGATAATGCGTTCTCTGGCCTCGAGACTTAGCCTCGTCTTAGCCGCTGGATAAGCCGCGAAGCTGACACTAACCCCGTTAACCGTTAGCTCCGTGGCTGCTGACTTTTTAAATCGTTGTTTATCCGCCGTCCGAGAGTTGTTCTGGTCTCGAAATCCTCGTCTCGAGTCGTCGTGATCAACCTCGCGGAAAACTGCGTTACGTATTCGCTGTCAGTTATTCCCTGTCAGCGTGAGCACGCCAGTTTAACTATAGCTAAGCATGTATGTGTGTCTGGAAAAATTGATCTTGCGTGGTGACTCGATGGTTATTGCTTTGCTACTGTTGAAATGTATTATTTAATTGTATCCGCTTTGAAAATATAAATTTGGGTAAATATTTAACGATACGATACATCTGTACTTGCTATACAATACTGTGTGTTGTATATTTTCTTGTACATTCTAAAAATTTATAGAAATAATATTCTTTTGATGACATTCTCTAGAAATCTGCCAACTTTTCATAGAAATATGAATTTACACAAATGTTATCAACTGATATCAACCAATTCCAATAATTTCCAAACGAAGAGCCAATTAACATAATTACAAATTTCATTTCTACATATGTATTCCTAAGTAGACCGTACATCAACATTTGAGTAAAACAACAATTATATTTACAGTCCCTCTCATCGAAAACGTACAGCAGTTACGTACGCAATTACGCTAATACGATAATAAAGAGATAAATCCCTACAATATGAGCCGACGAACAGCGGATTGACGATACAAAACGGGCGTTTAACCAGTGGAAAGAGAAAGCCAAAGTGTAAAAACAGGCGAATCAAACCGATTGATTTGCCTGACTAGCCTAACGAAGAAAGTCAAATTCCCGTGTCCACGTCTACATCATCGGCGTGGTAACCAAACGAGACTCAGCTGGACCGTCTTAACTAGCTTAACTAAAGCAACAAACACGTTTCGATGTGACCGTGTCCGCGTTTATCCACGGATCTTTTCCACGCGTTTTTCCCCTCCGCGCGTGCAGTTCTCTTCTTCCGTCACGCGTGCACGTACCATGCGACACGTTCGTCTATTTCTTACCCAGGTCGTGTTGTTCGAGGATCGACCGGTTCGAAGTTTCCACGTTAGGGGGTTGAAAAGCTCGTTCAACCCTCCACTCGGTTAACTGCTACCGCTGCACGGTTTAATCATATTTTCTACCAGCCGTGGTGGAGCCAAAGTGACAAAGAAAAAGAAGAAGAAGAAGGAGAAGAATCCGGGGGGGGGGAGGGAGAGGATCCGATGTCGAAGGATTTTCACGCTTTAGTTACACATTGTTACGTTTTCACGCGTTTCATGTTGCTCAGCGACTGAGACTCTGGTTGAGAGATTTCACAGGATGAATTCTCGCGAATTTCATCTTTCACGAGGGAAAGTTGAAACTGAAGCGTTCGTGAGTCGCGAGGCTTCAAGAAGCTTCAAGAAGAGAAACGAAAAGAAAAAATTATAAAGGCAAAATTTTTCTTAAACGTTGTTCACGAGGAGCAAAATCTTAAAAAGGAAAGATGTATAAAGAAAGGCGAGGAACGTGCCAAGTCCAAAAACGAGTTTATTACGTTGATTCGTTAAACTAATGCATACGCAAATTTCGCCAGGTTACAACTTGCAGTTTATTGAACGCGAGTTGCTCGAGGAGTTGTCCTTGACTTGTCAGATCTCTCGGCTTTTAGCGCGGTTATTATTAAAATACGTACCATAGTCAAAGGAGAGAAAATCGCTCTGGCAGAATTTCAAATTCAAGCGAGAATGTGACAATAGAATATTCAACGAGGGAGTGCGTCGCGCACAGTTGGACACAGAAAATACAATACTTCAAATACCGTAAAGCTTGCTAGTTTTTTTTTTAAGCGGTTGAAGTTGTTTGTCAATTCGGCTGACAATTCTTGAATTTTGAAACGTAGAGAAAGATACTGGATGAAGCAATTTATTACTAATGCTCGAGCTTTATAAAATAAAATAGTTAAATAACTATTTGAAATTAACATTCTTCGATTATCTGTGATGTTCCATGTATTGTACATTGACGATTTAAATTCAAACTTCTTTTAGTTTTGCATTTTTTACAATTTTATTAAAACTATAAATTTTTTCCTTGCATAATTTTATATCAATTTTTTACTTGTTAACTATATGTTATTTCAGTACGTAAAGGGAGAAAACTCAACATGTATCCATTTTGTAACTATGTTGGATAATTATTTGAGTAACTGTCATCTGACAGTTAATAGACATATCATTCTTTTTTTCTTCTTTTTTAAATGTCTCCAGATCTACCCTTTGTTTCTTCATCTTGTTTCTTTCGAAATCAGAGGGCACCTTTGTCACGAAAGTACATACAATTTTGACAGGAATCGCAGATAATCTCTGCGAGTTTTCAAGAAAAAAAAAAAAGCGTGAACGCGACAGAGGGATCCTTTCTTTCGAAAGGGTTGTAATCCCGAAGGTGATGGCCCACTGCGTTTAAGAAGCTCGGTCCCGCCCACTTCATGTATTCTTTCTCGAAAACGGCTGGTCTCCGATCCTTCGTATCTTCTCGCGTCGAAATCCTTCACGGCCGGAGGCAAATCCACGAGTTGCGACAATATTTTCCGGTGGATTTCACATGCTCAAAGCGATCTGGCTTAAGTGGATTTGCTCAACCACCGAAAGAAGTTTGCAAAACTTGACGTGCTGACTTTTAAAGACTGGAAAATGAAACTCTGCCCGGCTGCTGCGTCTTTGCGGGGTTCTTGAACAACGTTTCGAATCTGACTGGTAGCCTAGATTTCTCAATTTTTAAACGTCGTAATTAATCTCTCTATTTTATCTTTGAGTGCCCGGAGTAACACGATTCAATTTTTTGATCGATATGAAATCTTTTTTAATGATCTTCGCCATTTAATTTTAATTATCTCTTACTAACAATAAATTTGTTAATTTGTCGTTTGTAAAATTTCACTATAAATTTACAATATCGATTTCGCTAATTTATAACTTTGTTATAATTTATATTATCACTCATTTGACATTAATCTTGCGTCGTAACATTCAAGCTGCGCGCGACAAAACATCCCATTCAAGATTTTTGCAAAATGATCTACTAATCACTATCGACGAATTGATGAATTATAAGCTACAAATTGAACGATCGAGTAACTCGTAACTTACAAAAATTTGCCAGAAATTGTCTAACGGGTGTCGATACCTGATTTATAACCTGTGACTTGTAAAATTTGTGAAATACACGCGATAGACAGACCATTTTCAAAGCACGTTTCGCGAAGATAAAGCCGGTCGTAAAATCTACAATTTAACGCCAAATTCAGGGTTTATAATAAAAGAGACTCATAATTCCATTCGACAGTTCGTCCTACGAATTCACTGCCATGAAGTCCGTAAATGTTACCGGATATTACTCGATAATGAGAATCGTAGCATCAAAAGAATTCCTTCGGCGAATGTAACCGCACCGTTTAATTAATTTCGTAACGCCAGCCAGGCTGCAGATAAAGCTTTTCATGGCTCATTAAACGCCATTCAGGATATTACGGTTTTGCGCGGCCGCGATTCTTTGGAACGTCATTTCCTTTTTCCTTCTTTTCCTTTCGAATCGCGTGTTTCACGTGAAAATCGATCGATCATGTCAGTGTAAGTGTTAATCGTTGGAAAGTGTATAGAAAATAATTGCCAAATGGGAGATTGTAATGCTGGAAAGTGTGTAGATTAATTGCCAAACGGGAGATAACGTTAATATTTGGTACGAATAGTTTAAAATATTATTAATAGCATTATTTGCTTTCATATATTTTTCATACATGAAGATTTTGTTTTAGCCTTGCGAAGACTGTACGTGTTGTAAAAGTGTACAAAAAAAGAAAAACAGATTATATTATTATTAAAACGAAGAATGTGTGCATGTACGAGTACATTCTATCCGTATTATTATGTATTATATCCGTATATGAATATTCATATAATGAATTATATCCAAATCGATAGTTTTGATACGCAATTGATCGATGAACACGTTGAATTTTCAAACTCCTCTACAAAAATCGGGGGAAAAATTTATTACTATCAAATATAAATTGGATTGTGAAACGTATCCTCGTAGGACTCGTAAAGGATCTAGTTCCGTTCCAGCAGGCGAGCAAAATGGCCACCGCGATGGTTGTACGGAAAGACCGGAGGGGACCGGAAAGTGTTTTGGGCAGAACTAAAAATTCGTAATGCGTGACGACATGGGTTACTCACGCTGGCGTTGCCTGTTATGTTCTTCGCAATTCTCCGCCAACCGCCGGCGGAGAATTTGATTAGGCCAATTATGTGGCGCTGATCGAATTTTCACGTGAAATTAGATTAGCCACGACGGTTATTACCACGGTGAAGCAACCTTTTTATCAACGCGTATTGTCATCGTAATGTAGCATTTATTACCTCTCGTCTTTGTTGTCGAAGTGAAAATAGAGATCGGATGTCATTATTGGCCATCGCTGATCTTACCTTTTTTCTTCTTATTTTTTAAATATCCGTTTAAGCAAGTATTATTTATTATAATCTACATTCACCGTGGTAAGTGCTTAATTTTTACACTGAACTTCGTTATAAAAATAATTGGCACTTAATTTAATTTGATATTATGATACAAGGGGTAATTCCAACTCCTATTATAGAAATGGAAATAAATATTTTACTATCTTAATATATTGATATGCTATTTGCTATTTTAGGTAATATAATTAATTCGGCAATGATTGGAAACGTATTTAAAACCACGAAGCTTATGTTCTTACATTCTTAACATTTTGAGATACTGAAATTTATTGGCCATTATTTTAATATACCTACTATACTACTATATTTCAAAAGAAAAAAAAAAAAAAACAATTAAACTGACAATTAATTGTTTCAGTTACCGAATACTTTCATCTCCGTTTATATCATATACATCCTCATTGCCATTCCAACAATTTCCAACAACCTCTAACACGATCCACGTATTACACGTGGACCTAAGCTTCACCTTATCACCAATATACAACTATTGGCCCAGCGTTTTTCTCGCCCGTTTCAACGAGAAAGAACGGGAGGGAGACAGAACGCGGAAAGAGAAAAGGGACGACAAGAAAAGGGATTTTTCGGGTGGCATCGTTGCACGCTGTAACCAGGGTTCTGATGAATGAACCGAGGCTCCGTGCCTGCCCGCACGGCAGCTGGCCACGCCGCGCTGATTAGACGCGCATCACGCCGCGTTTGTGCATCTTTTGCCGGTGGATCCGCGCATATAGGTACCGGCTGCCCTAACCAGGACCCCCGTAGACCGACCTCGTTGTTCTAGCCGTCTCTGGATGCCGATCACCGATGATCAGCGCCCGATTTTTCCTGAATCGATCCTTCTTCCGCTGTTCACCGTCGGCCGACCCCTCTCTATTGTCCCGTGTTTTCCTCTCGACCGTGTTCTGCTCTCTTCCCGGTCCCGTACACCGACGATTCTTCGGCTTTCGCAGAGCTCTGTCGGGTCTATTTTTGCCGCCTGGAACTTTGAACGTTTCGGAAGGTTTTGCAAGTTTCTAGCATGACCAGAGCTCTGGAGGATTGTTTGAACCATTAATTAGAAATATCATCACGAATTGAAGTTGAAGTCGGTGAGAAAATGTGAAATAATTTTTTTGCATATAAAGGTGTTTCTTAATTTGAATATGTTTGAGAACGAGTATTCGTTCTGAGAGTTTGGAAGAATGTTTGAAGGTTTGGATTCAAAGCGGAGCTCCCTTTGTGTGAAGTCTGTGCAATTGATGTTCAATAATAACAAGAATTCACATAAACGAATGATCGTTGAGATCGTCATCTATAGTTACATTTCACAGTTATACTAGTAATAGTACCTTCTATTCTATTTTCCTCTACATGACATTTGAACGCGTATCAAAATAACTCAAGAAATAAAGGTTCGAACAAAGACTCATCTCTGCTATATAAAATGGATTGCATATAAACAGGGTTCTACCGTGACTAGACTTCGCACGATTCTGTTACATTCAATATCCCCTAAATCATACCACATAGTGCTCGCCTAAACGCGACAATCTCGTAGTAAAAAAAATTCGAATAAGCTATTCCAAAAAAATACAGTTACACAAGCAACCCCCGTTCTCGCATCCCTTTCGAAAGAAACTCGTGGCCCATGCGAGCCACGAAAAATCCTAGCCGTCCAATGATCGAACGGTCGATGGCGACGTCGTTAAGCGTCGTTAAATTCGCAACACCACGCGTTCCCATAGCGTGTCTCTCTCCCCATGGTTCTCCACGATGCAACGACGCTCGACAGAGAGAGAGAGAGAGAGAGAGAGAGAGAGAGAGATTCAAGCTTTTCTCTGCGCGTTGTCCCAACCAACGTCGCAAACCGGCGAGCGTCTATCCATTGCATTCCCCACGCGAGATTTGCACGGCTTTCATTGGCTCGGTTAAGTTTGATTAATCTATCCGAGCGTGCCATTGTTCGAAGTATCGCGGGCCACCCTATTGGTCGGCTGTGGAGGATCCAGTACACGGGTTCCACGGGGAGCTGCACCGCCATTAAGGGGGAGCAGCCATGGTGCCCCGCGTTGAACTGGTTTTGTGTGTTTTTCGCTCTGGCCGTTTTATGCCCGCTTCCACGTCTGCTTAAGCCGACGATGATTTGTGCCCTGCCCCCTTTTTCACTCTCACGAGGGGACACGCCGCTTCGTAACGCTCGTGCACGATCTCTCGACTCCGCGCGACACTGTCGTCGATGTTGGACAATGAATGAAAATACATTATGCGACGAAAAAGAAAGAAAAGAGAAAATGTAGTTAAGAATTGAGATCCAATATTGAAGGTTGAAGTGAAAATTGGAACAAAATTGTGTGAAGTATGATGGTGCGGGCGTTATTAATTTGATCGCTCTATTGCCTGATCAATTTTACGCTCTACTACTTACTATTTATCTTTTTGCTCGGACACGTGAGTGTAACGAAATGTTCATTAGGTTTTTGGAGGGAAGGATACTCTTGCGTTGTTTTTTCTCATTTATAACACATGTTAATGTTGTTAATATATCTACAGCAACCATAAAATAAATCTGATTAATGGAGCAATCTTTATATGTGCGATTTTCGTGATTAATTTTGAAGAAATTAAAATTGATCAGAAGTGGTAGAGTTATGATAGTCGAAATTTTTTGATACTATATTATTTTCCGAAGTACATACCTTTATTTAAAGAATTAGTGGATCGTTATTTCAAATTAATACGCTCGTAAATATGTAGACATGTCCTTTATAGTTCAAAAAATAAATTAAATGATAATTAAGCGATTTATCTGTGTACTTGTAAATTAAAATTTTTGTAGTATCAACTAAAAAACAGATTTGTAAGAAAGCTCAGTTTCTTTTTGAATTAAAAGTTTGTTCCGTACCATTAATTCAATATTCCACGTTAGAATTTTTAATATGAATTAATTTAATCCTCACATACTCTGGATGAACAAAAATCGGAAGTAAATTATTATAATCAGAAATAAATTATAAATTATTATATAATATAATCTTTTAGATGCGCATATTTTGACGTTACTTACTTACAAATAAACGAACTCGTGCCACTTGTACCATAATCGAAGTCAATTCGTTCTTAAAATAGGCAAATTATGCAAATGCAGATATGTTCTACTGAAATATAATAAGCTTGATTACTATAATATACCCGTATTATGTATGTACATTATGTATATATATTACTTACTTGAATTCGCGTTATGTATTTTTTATTCCATTTTGTTCCACGTGGTAGATTTATGCTGCATAATACAGCAGCATTAAATGAAGTAGCATAAATTTTTACGTCGTACAGTAATTGTTGCTCTTTATATGACGAAGATTTAGAGCAAATTTGTTTACACGTACAATAATTAATAATCATAGTAATTTCCAATAACTAGTCTATAATAGTAATTTATTATTGAAGTTTTCCATTATTGAGTATCGTATAGATTGAATTAAATTTATAAAATTATCAAACTAAATTGATAGACTGAATTAAATCTGTAAAAATTTCGTTAACATTACAGAGGAGAGAACATTGCGACAAAATGGAGCGAAATATCGTAGGATAATATAATATAATACTTACGATTCTCTGCGATCGCACACGCAGAGGATCGGTGACGACGCCGCCCCTAGTTTTCCCTCGTGAGGGTGCGGCTTAAACCTGGGAGGTCGTCACACCTATCAGCTTTGCCGTTACCGATACATCTGTCCTGGTTACTGCGACGAAAAACTCGCTGCAGTGGAATAAGTGACGCTTCTTATGAAAATTAACGTCTTTCTGGGAAATCGTCCTGGAAAAAAAAAAAACAAACTACTGTCAGAACGAGTATCAAACAATTTAACCCCATAAGTAAAAATACCCACTACACCAACAATTTTCGACGCGGATATATCAAACAAGTTTCGTAGGAAATTATTTCGTAGGATTATTGCGTCAAAAATTAAACGATCCCATAATATTCGTGCACCTATACAACTGTAGTAAAGAAATATTTAAATACGTGAAATGTATCGTAATAAGTAAATAAAAAATGAAACAAACTAAATACAGTCGACTAAATTGACTTCGTCGAAGGAGAATAATTTAATTGAAAACGGTCCTGTTAACGTGTCATTTGATTAACATATATAAAAATATATTGTTAACAAATACAACGTCATTTACGAACACGTTTACCAACTGGTATTTCGAGCTTTCTCAGACCCCACATATCGTTTTCCATTCGAGTCGTGATTCGCCATTGAATGGTCCCCGCCCTACACTCCATCCCCTTTCAATGTTCCATGGGGTTGTTCAGCCGACGCGGCGGCCTCTTTGTACCTCGTCGTTCTCACCCCCATTGGCAATCGTGTTCGACATTCTGTTGGCCAATCTGTTGCTCGAGAATTCGTCGGTATCGCGGCTATATAATGCGGTAGGTCAGGGGCGGGGGAAGGCGTTTTAAATCGACCGTGAGAATTCAAAAATGGAAATTTCCAGCTACCTCACGCGCTGTATTTGCGACGCTCCGAACGCCAAGTAGATTTTTTATAAATACGATTTTTTAAAATTTTATATGAGAGTTTTAAATATTATACTGAAGAAGTCTACCTCTTTTTCATTCTTATTTTTCGACTCTATTAATTCACACGATACCTTTGTCTCTCGCTACGTTACGATCTAATGATATTCTTTAAGAGAGCACGGATGTCAATGCAAATTTCTATCTTTTTATTCGTTTACTCGCATCCCCAAGTTTTCTACAAATCCACAGTCTACTCGTTCCTCTCTGTTTGGACTTCTCGCACGCTCGTTCGCGATCTGACGGAAAATTAGGGCCCGCGAAACATCGTATTCTCCCCTAATAGTTCGACCTCGTTTGGCACCGCGTGGGCGCGGCCATTAAATTACATTAAAACGGCCCCGCTCCCGATTCGGTCGCGCAGACCGGCACGCTGATCAACTCCGGAGTGCCAGAGACACTGGCTTTCGGCAACGCGGAGATTTCTCTCGGCGGAAGAGGAGAGCCGACAATCGGACGTTCGGCGACAACGAGCAATCAGCCTGCCGTATATCTGTTGCTGCTGTCGCCACGCATTTGTGGCCCATTGTGCCGTCGAAGTAGGTGGTCGGCCTTCCCGCTTTTTCCCTCCCTCGTACAAAGGTATCGCACAAAGTGTCCGGAACTATTCCCTACGTTTTTTTCATACTTTTGACCTGCAACGACACGCCTGTACACGTACTAATTTTCATCGACGCCTTTCATCCTTTAGATTTTCTTTCTTCGTCTTCTTCTTCTTTTTTGGTGACTATCTCTTTCTACTTCTGCGATGGACTGAATGGGTCTTGGATGGTCCTATCGAGCTGTTTTAGCTACTCTTAAAATAAGTAAGGAAAAAGTAGCATGGGTCGTTTCTTTTTTTTTCTTTTTGTAGCCTACATTAGTCTCAATGAAAATTAAATTTGTGACATCGTTATCGGTTTTTTTTGATCAGTATTCACTGCACGAATTTCCTTGAAAATTTAATATTTAATTTCTGTTCTTGAGACTTTCAAATGAAACATATCATTACGAACGATGGTAATTTCAGAGCATTTACTTTTGTCAATAAAGATGATTTATACATTCACAAACTTGTTTCTGTTCGAATTAGTCAAGAAGATTAATAAAGAGGATCATCGTAACTTCGTACTTCTTTAAAATGTTTATTTCGCAACAGTGAACCATACATCGGCAATTATAATTAACGAATTACAATCGAACGAAATCGTTCTTGCACAGGGCAATTTTAATCAACTGGCCAATTAAACAGACACTGTAACTTCCTCTTATTAAATACATACGAATATTATCTACGCAAAATAAAAATTCTTACCAAGTCCTTCGACGATCACTCTAATTTGCAAGAGAAAACAGGCAGTTGCAAGACGTTGGATTTATTCATGGCCTGAGTAGTTGTTAAACAATCACAAAAATGTTGAACTGCTTAGAAACTTCGTAAAATTTTTAATCTTACTGTGTATTTAGTGAAAGAACACGTGTTGTTTGTTCAAATTTACATCTACGTTTGTTTAGGACTCTTATTAAATGTCGAAAATATTGAGAAACACTAAGTGTACTGCTGGTTAAATGATAAATGCAGTAATGAACTCTTTCCGACGCCGTGCGACCTGAAAATTATGCGTGTCAATATGTAGTATATACTTTATTTCGTTGGCATTTTTTAACTTACTTTATTGTAACATGTATCTCTACATTAGATATCAAACGATGTATTTACAAGGATTATCAGTTCGTAAGTTTCACGTTACGTTGAGGGAAGGAAATAACAACGAATGATGACTTTGACTTTCGTGAAAAAGGTTGGAAATTCTGGAAGGTCTGGGAATTAATTTTATTCAATTTTATTCAATTGTAATCTTAATTTTCTTAAAGTTCTGTTCTTGGTGTTCGATTACATTTAAATTTCTCCGGGAGGATTTATTTAGTATCTTGGATCGATGATCGATAGATCTCCCTGAAACAGTGAAGAATGAAGAGCGAATTGAACTCGCAGAGGATAATGGATAGTACGTGCACCTTACCAATAAACTTTACGACTTCTTAACAACTTGTTTATTAAACAACTACGTGCGTTTTAATATTCTCGCAGAAAACAAAGTTAAGGCACACGATTGTTAGTACATCTTACGTTACGCTTGTTATCTTTAAATATTTAAATATTTACTTTGAAACACATTGCGCGAGACTGCGATTTCAATGCGTTTTCTTTCTAACAATGAAAATAGCTGCAAGGACTATCCTTTGTGTCGCGTATAATAAATCGATAGATATGTACATCTCGTCGTTTGACAAGTCTTTAACTCGGCTTCGACTTTAAAATCTCTACAAACAAACAAAGAAAAAAGGCGACAAAAACCGGCAATAGCATTATAGTTATATATACACATTCGCGTATCGTCGCGTACAGAATTGCAATTTGATTTCCCGTGTGGAGCAGCGTGCTACGAATTTAATATTTATATCACTCGGTGTTAAAAGTAGCCGCTAACACTTCCTTGCAAAAGTAACGCTGCATCTTCCAGGAAATTTCTAACGAATACCACCACAGAAAATGGCCAGTCACTTCAACGCATATTTTTAAAGCTCATTAGAATCTCTTACAGCGTTGAACCGACAAAAGAGAGTTTCCGTCCCCGAAACTCTCGTCTTCTTCTCGAACACGTTTTCTCCCAAACAGACAAATTTCTACAATTTTACAAATTTTACAACATCTCTCTCTCTTTCGAGCAACTTTCTCTTTGTGCTCGAATGGAATTCAATCGTTTAATTTCAAGTTTCTTCATCTCCGCCATTTTGATCGTGATTCACCACCGGTTCAGTGAACTCTGCCGCAGACCTGCGACTCGATTCCCCCTAAATAAGGGTAGCCGCTCTTTGCCTCGCTGGGGCTGTGAGGCGTCACGTGGTGGTTTATCCCTGCCGGGGTTGGAACCCCCGAGGACGCGCCTTGGACCATGCACGCGCTCATGTTCGAGGCTGTGGGGCTGACGCTACCGCTCAGGCTGCCCAGGTTCAAGTTGCTGGAAGTCAGATTAGAAGCCAGATTGCTGCTGCCGTAGTGAGAGGCGTTGAACAACCTACGACAGAAAAAGAAAAAGAAAAAAATGAAAACGACGATCGGCAGTGGCTGTTTCCGTCGAGTATTCGTTCAAGGACGAGAAGAGGCACGAAGTTGATCCTCTCGTAATCACGGTCCCCGACTTCTGTATCAGAGAGAGAAGAAATTTATGCATAATTGCGCGTGAGCGATGGTGAAGTTGCTTCGTTGAGAAATCGTTTGCGTTAGATACATGTACTGTGTCTCGTTCACTGTAGATTAAAGACAAGAACAAAAATACAAGGGAGACGTAGAGAGATGTAAAATGAGTCCGAGTTATAGTAATTTGTTAGGTATTTAGAAAATGGCATAGTGTAGGTAGTATAAAATTTTGCAAATAGATCTTTTTCGATATTTTTATTCAGTCATGCGATTTTAAAAAAATATTTTTTGTCCCATATCGTCGCATATTACTGATCTTCATCTACAGAATCGAATAACATCGTTATTAATGAACATACGTGTTCTATTTACAGACGAGAAGATAAAATTCCTCCACATCTCCTAATTAAAAACCTGATACTCCAATTAAAACGACAACGACAAAAAGTAAACACGGAGAAGTTTCTCATCGATGGCGTTGGATTGACCAAAAAGTAATTGCGTTTTTTCTTCCTAATAGATGGACAAATATGTCTATCTTAAAATGTGATTTAAAAAATGCAAATTCGTTGTGTAATATGATATCTAATTGTTGGAGCTTCTTTCAGGAAGAGAAAATGCACGATTTCGGTTAGCAATTGTCGATTTCAAAATGGAATATCAAAGAGGAACATATTCGTCGTATTTTGCTGTACTGCTTTCGAAAAGGAAAGTACACGAAAAATTATCTGATAAATCACAGCAGCGTCAAAATTGGCTCGCTAAATTTCACTACCAACGAGAATTCTCGCTATTAACGTTCTTAAAATTTTTTTTTACCAAAAAACGATAACGCACAGTTGCTTGAAAGATGAATCGAACAAGATGATGACTCAAAAATTCGCCTTTCATTTGCACGGAGAGGTTGAAAACGTTATCTTCTGGCCAACATAACACGGATTAACAGAATCTGCGTATTAAAACTGCATTCCAATCGAACCCTTACGAAACTCTTTCACAACGTCTGCCAATTATCGCACGTTCTGATTAAAAAAGAAACCTCTCCACCGTGCGGAGCGATCGGTGGCGTATTAAACGAATCGGCGGGACGAGACGAAGGCGGGTCGCGAGCACTGCGAGAGATCAGCGACGTTGAGAGCAGCGAATTTATACGGATTTTACACCGAATGTGAAGCGGGTCGACGACCATCGCGACCGTATCGAGGATATTAAAATGAAAAAGGAGAAAGACAGCAGAAAAAAGGCAGCAGGGTAGTTTCACGTTGCGCATAACCTGTAGATGCAGAATTCTCTTTTGGTTTTCTCGCGAGTCTCAAAGTAACCGCCGCGTCTTTCTCTTTCTCTCGTTTCGCCGTGCAATCAAAGCTCGCTGGGGCTCGTTTGCAAACCGATACCGGGGCAACGCGGCGAGAGAGCTTCACGCTCGCACACGCACGAGTACGAATCGTTTAGGGCGTGTCGAGGCTGCCAACAACCGATTTCAAAACGGAGTAGCGGCCCTTTTGACCGTTTCGGCACAGCAGCACACGGTTAAGGACCCTAAAGCGTGCCGATGCTCCGACCATTTAATTCCTCTCTTTCTTTCTCTTTTTCTTTTCCTTTTCCCTCCTTTCTCTCTCTCTCTCTCTCTCACACACACACACACACACACACACACATACACGCGCGCGCGCGCGCGCGCGCGCGCGCTTTCATTTTCTCTTCTTCTTCTTCCTTTTTCGCTTTTCTCTCTGTTCCTCGCGCGTCTTCGTTCTCGTCCTGTTCTCGGTCCTGGTCGTCCCTTAATTCCTTCCACGAAACGGCACAGCGGAAGCTCCACGATTTATCGACTGTCCCCGCGTGCCCGCGCTCTACGAATCTATTTCCCCCTAGCGAACCGCGGCTACAAATCACATTTAGCTCTATGGAAGTGTTAATGAATTCCAGCGTGGCTCAGCCCGAGCGAGTAATTTATAATCGACGCTTGCTGAAATTAAGGGACGTCGGGGCGAAGGCGTATTTCGTGTCTCGCGAATGGCTCAGCTTCGGATCCTCGTAGCGGGTCGATCGAGTTGTTGTCAAATTCTTTGCAGCGAGAGATTTTACTCATCGACGAAACGAATTTATCAGAGACTGTGAAAATTAGCGAATTCCTCCCAATGACGAAGGATGCATTTCAAATTAATCACAAAAATGGTTCAATCGCCCGACTAACTTGCGTCTAATTTTTGTTTTCCAATGTTGCGAAAGGATCAACACTCAAGGATACGCAAAAGATAGAATTAATCTCTTCAAAATTTCCTACGTCACTTCGAATTGTTAATCCGATCGTTGTTTTGCTCTTCGAGCCCCCGTTCGTTAAAAAATTTCATCCAAACCAACCAAAACTACGTGCCACTGTCTCTCCCAATTTAAACTTCTGTGTAAATATCCAAACGAAGAGCAGAAACTCCGACCTTGTTGCGATCTCTCGTTTCCATTAAAAAAAAAAAAAGAAAACGACATCGACGATCATCGATGCGCGTATAAACGCAAATGGAATCCATAAAAACGGCGCGCCGCGAGATTCGAACGACCGTTCGATATCTGGCCGATCGTGAGAGATCGAGTGGCGCGTAATTTCTTGCCTGTGGCGAAACTTTGTCTCTCGCGAGGTTTCGGCCGATATTAATGGATGAGAAATGCTCACGACAGCGTTTGTCGCTGGAATTTCGTCGGTCGACAAAACTGTGGCGATGGAGGTCGAGGCGCTTCCGGAGTGAAGAAGGGAAAGAGAGAAAAAGAGAGAGAGAGAGGGGCCCCGCCGGTTAAAGCTGGATCATCGGCGAAGATCAAGACCCACGTTGGATTATTAGCCGGTAGCGTTTCATTACGGGGGCCGTGGAGCAACATAATTGAGGACCACACAGAAAACGTGTCGGTGGGGTCCCGTCTGCTTCGCCGTATCGAGCCAACTCTCTCTCTCTCTCTCTCTCTCTCTCACACACACACACTCCTCGGAGAATCTTTCGTCTCGCTCGTTCCTTTCTGTCCTCTTTCTTTTTCCCCGCTCTTTCCACCGATTCTCTTCTTTGACGATCGCTTCTACGGTTCGCACTTTTGACAGTTCGAATCGATTCTTCGCGAATTCTTCTGTTTTCGTTGGTTCTTTATTTTTTGGGGGAGGGAGGAGGATTTTTTCGTTTGTGGTGCGTGATAGATTGTTGCTTCGAAGATTCTGAGATCGTTTGTTGGATTCATAATTCGCGGAAATAAAATAAAATTCTTACTATGTATAGGAAGATAAATTTGTGTAAAATTCAAAGCATTTTCATAGCCAATATCCAATTTTCATATCGATTTTTGTAATTTTCAAGTTCTTTTTGCAACTTTCGATAGAAGAAAGGAAGTTCTTCTATAAAAAACCGCATTTCAGTTGTTTCTTGCTGCCTTTTAGGCAATTTGATTTTATTTCCCATCGTAGAGAGATCAGCATTAAGAATGAATGAAATAAAAAGTTTCAAAATTAATTAATTTATTTTTAAGTAAAAAATTGTCTTGCCCATTAAACCACTATACTTCAGATATTTCACATATCTCTTTACTAGCTAAGAATTTTCCCATTTTCCACAAGTTGCACAAACATTCACATTCCCAAACATGACACCTGTTTTTAAATATGCGCCTGTTCAATAATCAAAGTGAACCTCGCAGAAAATTTCACTCTTTCTCTTCTCTCTCTTCCCAGTTTCCAGATTCCACATTCAATTTCACTCTGCAGTTTGCTTGTTCATCTTTCTTCCGGGGACTTTGGTCGTTTGCGGTCTGCGTCGCAGCGAATCGGCCTCCGCACTCGGCGTGTAAGTAACAGCACGCTGCAGCAGGCGAGTATTTCGCCAACCTGTTATTACGCCACAATGGCTGAATTAATTGTTCGAAACACCCTGCGAGAGCACCGGCTGCCTCCTCTCTCTCTCTCTCTTCCGTTCTCTGGATCGACTATCTGCTGGATTTCTTTCCTTTTTTCTGCCAAAGCTCGGCCGCTTTAAACGGTCCGGGATAATGTATCTCTATCCCGACAACGTGCACTTTGCTTCGACGTTGGACCTCGTGGGGGGTCCTTCGACCTCTCGAGCCTCGCAGTATTAACATTTTTGCGACTCACGTTGCACAGCATCGTGTTTCAATAACTTCTTAACAATTCTTTAGAAAAGCACGGAACCACCCCCCGGTTTCGATCATTTTCTAACCCTCCAATTTCACAGATTTCTGTCGTGAAATGTTATGCTACTTTGCAGACACTCGTAGACACAGCTATGCAACATTTATTTCTCCCACGTACGTTTCTGACATTTTCGATAATAAAACACGTCGTCCGAGTTGTGAGTAATAACGTTTTCTCTTGAACAGATAGGAAATTACCTTCTACTTTTAATTATGGAACGATGCAACCGAATAGAAATTTAAATTTCTTGCTATTAACGAAAGAACCTGCAAAATTTAACAATTTATCTCCTATTTTATTCTATTCTGTCAATTTGACAGCAAGGAACAAATTAAGTTCAAAAAAATTAGAGTCAAGATCATAAGCTGGAACTTGTTCTTATCAAAGAGAAAGCCAAGGACGAGTATTTACAAAAAATGGAGCGCCACGCCTTTTGATACAGTTTCACGAAATTTCTGCAGCAACGAAGGCAACAAATTGCCTTTTGTTATTGATAAAAGTTTCTGATAAATGATATAATTCTTACCCATAATTCTCCGCGGTTGGTCTCGGCCATTGTTGCTGAGCAGCGTAGTAATTCTCGCTATAGTTGTAATGTTGAGAATAACTGGCAGTGGTTGCTGCGGCTGCAGCCACCGATGCCTGGCCGTAGCTCTGGTAACTCTCGGCGCTGCTACCGTAGTGCTGCGTTTGAAACGACTGCAAGCTCATTGTGTTAAAAGCGTTCAACTGTTGGCTGTTTAATTGCTTGCGAAGCCTGGCTCGTCTGTTACTGAACCACACTTGCACGCGTGCCTCGGTTAGATTCGTTCTGCAACGGAGATCGGAGGAATTAATGACAACGAACAAATGTTCTGACAAACAAATAGAAATCGTGTGCAAATTTTCGCGAATGACTAGAGAAACGAAGAACATAACCAACAGCAATGAAAAATTGTACAACTTCGTGGAAAAAAGATCGTGTAACGATCCACTTCGAAAGCGTGAATAGGTTATATATACTTAGGTTATATATACTTGAGTTCATTTTTTCTTCGAAAACGATTTTACAACTAATAAACTAGATCCGCCATCGTGACAATCCTTTGAAACTTTTTTCCACCATTTTATTAAACGTCGAATTGTGACAAAAATTCAAGAAATCTTAAAAATCTTTGTCATCTAATCTTAATGTTAATGTTATGATGGCAATGAAAAGTCGTGTAGTTGAGTTTAAAGGTTCTTCGTAAAGAGGAAACTTCAACCTTCAAAATAACAGTGGATTTGGTCACGAAAGAAATTTTTTAATGTTCTTACGTGCGTTTGAATTTTTAAAATTTTCGAAGAAAGGGTATCCTAACTTTCCCACACACTCGTTGATTGTCAGAGTACAAACTTCACGCTTTAGAATGGAATCGAATGGATCGTTATATGATATTTTTTTAGTCAGAAGTTATTATCGGTAGTTATTGTCATTGGTACAATTATGCTCCTCGCTGCACGATTTGACAATACGGATCAATTATTGCGCTTCGTACAAACCAGCAAAGTGAAATTAAATTGTCCACGTACTTTTGAGCCAATTCTTCTCTGGTGTACACATCGGGATACTGTGTCCGATGGAAAGCTGCCTCGAGTTGTTCAAGCTGTTCGCCGGTGAACGTAGTCCTACTTCTACGCTGTTTCCTCTTCAACGCAATTCCTGGCTCGCTTTCCGTGTCCGAGTCGTCGCCGCTGCTCCCTCCTGAAATAAACACAAAACAAACGTGTTAATCAACAAAATAGAATTTGAGAAACGAAGAGTGTCGAGTAGATTTAAAACTGTCCAAATTGTTCAATCTTCCAATTTTATCCAAATTCCAATATTACAAATATATCTAAAGGTATCCAAAGAAGAACCATCATAAAAATCCATTCTGATCTAACAATATGATTTAATTATAATAAACGCCTCAATTATTAATTATTTAAAGGATAACAATCATTCGTTCGGAAATAAAAATCCCCTAAAAAATAAATTTTTTTAGACTATTTTCCCAAAAAAGAACCTTCGTAGAAATCTATAAACTAATTGCAACAAACACCTCAATCATTCAAAAAATAAAAATCTTTCGTTCATACGTAAAAAATCTCTCAAAAATAAATTTTTAAAGACTATATTCCCAAAAGAGGACCTTCACAAACATCCACGATTCAACATATGTAACAAACATCTCAGTTGTTCAAAGGTTAAAAATCATTCGTCCGGAATGATCGTAAAAATCTCTGGAGAACGAAGAATCCTGCCAGGGAGGATGATCTTTTCGGAAGATCTCTCGATCACGGTTCGCCGTGTGAGTCTAATACGCGCAGTGGAATTAATTACGGAGAGACCGGCGGTTCTTCACCGCGTGGCACGCGAGGCACGAGGAATTGAAAATTCCTCGGGACGCGCGGCTTCTTATCGACGAGAGGAATCGACGACGATGTCGGCGGAGGAGACGGCGGGGTTAATGTTACGGAGCACGCTTCTTAATAGCGGCAAGAAGGTCTCGCCCAGTCGAGCACGTGCTGCACGTCAGATACCGAAGATAGGAAGCGAGTGGTTCACGCCCACAGTTCACACGCCGGGCTCGGCAACCCGCCATTAAGGCCCCCCTGATTACAGCCGTGCCAGCTGAACCTATACTAAACTAAAACACCGGAGAAATTAGGGTCCGCCGCGAAGAAATTAAGTTCTTTGACATGTCCCGTCCCACCCGAGCTAAACGAAAGCCTGTGACCAACACCGTCCACGGGATACTTCCTTTCGTTTTCGAGCGTCGTTCGCCTCTCGCGTTGGTCCAACGTCCGTACCGGAAACCCTCTTTGTCGACCGTTCTCCGGTCGACGCCGTGGTATCACCGCGACCACGTGATCGCGCGCGCCTCACGTTCCAACGTTTCGAGACTTTCTTTCGTTCGTCGCAATTTCGCGAGTGTTTTTAGTTTTCTGCGATTTTGCAATAATCGATGGGTTAATTTTATAAACGCGGGTCTCTATGTGGATATTATTAATATTACAGCACCCCGGTGCGAGAGAAATTTGTCGAATTGGTTTTGACAGTTTTTAAGTACTCGATGGAAATACTCACTTTTTATTTATTTAACGTGCATGAACAAATAATAGCGAAATCAAAGTAGTTAACCTTGTATATTGTACGTAATTTATCGAAGGAGAAGTAAAATAATAGGACGTAACAATGATAATTTCAAATAATAATTCCTCAAAGAAGAATATCGAAACAAATTTTATTTATTGTAGTTTCGCACATTAATTCGATAATACATATGCAACATCATATTCTGAAGAAACAATGCAAAGTAATATAAGCTCTGGATCTCTCTGCAGCATCTCTCTGGGTGTTCGAATATTAATGACAGCCGTGATTTCAGTTTTCTTCGCGTTTGTGTAAAACCTGCTTGCGTTTTGTTCTCCCTTTTCGGGCTCGGACTCGGCAATTTATGCGCCGATTCCTGAATTAAGTCGATCGATCGACGGGAACGGACGTCTAAATCAATAGCACCTGTGCGAACGTCAGCTCTCGGATTCACGAAGTTGAACGCCGCGAAGTGCACGGCGGTTTCTTCGAGATTAAAGACCACGCCGCAGCCGTAAATCCTTTTGACGGTTTCAGCAGAACGTCTAACCACTTCTCGAAGCGTTCGCGCTTTCCACACGGCCAGTCAACGCTCGGTTATATCGCGGTTTGTTTCAACAAATAGCGGAAAATGTCTTGATTCTCTGCTGCAATGCTTCGTTAATGCTGCTTGAAGCGTGTGTGACTATCTTTTCTTTTCTTTTCCATTATTTTACACGTTTAGTGCTACGATTAATATTTTTCCTTTCCCGAAGTCAAAGCTGATTGCCAATTTTTTTGGCAATATACGATTCTTTTTATAATATTGTGGAACATATTATCGTTATTTTTTTCTTTGCGAGAGACAAAAGTTCTAAATTTTTTTTCAATAGAAAAAATACTTTCAATTTGAACAGCTCCAGCTTTAAACTCTACTGGAGTCTAGAGTTTAATTTATCTTTATAAATGAATGAAACGGTTAACACTGCCGACGATCGAAGTGTAAAATTTGCAGAGAAACGAAAATGAAAAGAGCCGGAAAATATTTATTACAATACGACAAAGGGCACACGCTTCCGTTTATATATTTTACTGAAGATCATTCGAGTCTCTGAAAGCACTATATAATACTATAAATTTATGAAATTTCCATGAAAAATTCTAAATTTGATCATTTTAACCATTTCGGTAGTTCTAATGTTAAATAACAGAGGACATGACGAATCCGGTCTACGATACACAGTTGGACAGAGAACCGCAAAGGGTTAATCGTCGAAAAGCATGTAAACAATTACTGCCGGGGGAGAGGCAGACAGTTATTATCGTTATCTCTGTCAGGTACCACTTTAGATCAGCGGAACATCTAAATCAATAGAGCGAGGCCCCGTTGTTCCTCGACGAAAACGGCAGGCTGGGGCACTGGTGTTGGCGGTTTGTAAAATTAGAGGCACGATACGGATACGGAGCACGAGAGACCACACGCCGCGCGTGTACGCGTTCTACCTTTTCCTCTTCGTGTCCTCTCCTTCTCTGCTCCGACACTCGCCGGAGTGCCATTTGCTTTTGCCACTTTTTCTGGCCGACAGTTTTTCCCCTCATCGCACTCGCTTCTGTGCTAAGTGCCCGTTTAATGGTTTTTTTTTTAACGCGATGTTAAGTTTAAGTCAAATAATTTGAATATATGGAGCATGATCGTGTGGGAAGATTATTTGTATTATGACAGTCAGAATTTTTGAAAATTTGAAAAGCCTGGATTACGATTTAATTTAATCCTTTGAACACTGTAGATGTATGTACATATATAAGAAATAATTATTGTTTAGTGCCATATTTTTACTATATTTTCGTTTAATGCCATTAATACCGCTGACAAAAAATTACCAAGGTGGTCAAAATTTATTAGTTTATAGTCACAGATGTAAAACAGCATAATTTTGGAAATTTGAATGACCTTTCATAAAAGCTTGTGTGAACTCCATTGTATTATAAAATTTTTCTATTATACTTTAATGTCTCTGATGAAAGTTTATGCTTTAGTCATTGGCAGTTCTAATTCCAATTTTGACGTAGGAACTTTGAATTTGTTAACAATTATTCGTTATCCTCGAAGGAACTACAATTGTTAAAGGAAAGTAGAAAATTTGTCATCGGGAAGAAATTTGACTTGCTGAGAATTATTATTACTATTATTTGTAGGATATTTTTATATTTATTTTCATCATCATTATTATTATTAAGAGAATGTTTTGAAAATTTACTACATCACAAATATTTTTTTTCACCGTAGCCATTGATACGAAAAAGTATTAAAATCATAACTCATGCCTCTCATCTTTTTCTTTCTATACAATTCGCCGAAAAACCTATAACAGCAATTGAATCCTTCAAAAGACTTCGTTCCTCGCGCACCTATATCGTGTCAAAGGATGAAAAGATCCATAAAGATCTTAAATCCAATGGGGAACGTATTCAAAGAGATTCTTTATCCTACCTGACGTTACGTCGGCTACGCGTCAAGATAGCGATGGAAACGATACTTCAGCCTTTTATTTTAATTTTATTTCGTATCATCAGCCATAACGGTTAATTAATTGCTTTTTACGCCTCGTAATATCGAAGCGCATCGATATAATGCACGAGTATAATCGAGTTTTAACTAAGATTCGATATTTATTAAAATTTTTACTTTAGAAGTTGGAAAAGAAATGTAAAACTGCAACTTTTTAATTAGCAATTTTTCTTTTTCTTTATAATATTCGCCACAGAAATTTATTAAAAACATGGACTTATAATTAATAAAAGACCATTTTTTTCTGAGGATATTCAACTATAGATATGCTTCACATTACTGTTAATTTTATAGTAATATTATAGTAATGCATTTGTCTAAATTTATCGAGAATGCAAGGAGTTTATACTAATTGAACAATAGAATCTCACCAATTTTCCCTACTGACTATTTTTTATCACACCAGTAATTTTTTGTCTATTTTTACAACAAAATACGTACAAAATTCGGTGATAATAGGACCTTACCAATTTTCCACATTAACTGCTATTCATCATGCCAAAACACAAAATGCACAAAAATGCACCGATGGATATTATTCCCCCCCCCCCCCCCCAAAAAAAAAAAAGAACCTTTTTTTTTTTTTTTTTTCTTTTAAGAAAATCTAAGGAACTACGACTGCAATTACGTAAGGATGGAAAATATAAAAATTCA
>NW_025108973.1:390860-391456 GCF_011392965.1 Frieseomelitta varia
CCCCCCCCCCCCCCCAAAAAAAAGAAGAAGAACATGGTACTGAGATTTGAGACAGTAAAAATCTTACGTAACGCGTTTGACCATTAGCCGTGCGCGTGAAACATTTCTCAAAAAAAAAAATCGAACAACGTTCACACACTGTAAAACGAGAAGAATCGATTTACGTGATTAAAGTACACGCACGGAGATTATTATTGAGAGGGAGATTATTATACGAGAAGGAAGCTCGCGATCGTAGCTCGCCATTTCCCTCCTCGGGGAAATACGACCGTGGGAATACAAACTTGACTAAATCATGCAACATTTCACTTAGAAAACGCCTCGCAACGCATTCCAGCAGATTCTCGGACGGTGTGCCGCAACGTAATTTCACCGGGGGACGAAATGAAGATTTGTTCGCGGCGCGATGCATACCGATCAACAGGTAGGCCATCCGCGCCGCGCTCTTACATCGGGCTGGCAATTCCCCCGGCGTACATCTAATCAAAACTAAATCTTCCCGACAAGGTAATAATCTCGACGCATCTACGCACCACGGGACGCCTAATATTTCTTCGCGAGCTTCACTCGCCGCCAATAAATAAAAACCAAAAAAA
>NW_025108973.1:391466-482871 GCF_011392965.1 Frieseomelitta varia
CCAAAAAAAAAAAAAAAAAAAAGAAGAAGAAGAAGAAGAAAAAAGAAAGAATGGAACTGCCTTTACGTCCGCCGGCCGGACCCGTGTTCCCGTTAATCTCTTCCTGCCCTCGAAACTACGTATTCGGCGCTCGGAGCTGGCAAAAGCGGACTCGTTTCGAGAAATCTTGCCGATTTCGTTCGGAGAGAATCGGCGATGGTACTCTTGTAATTATTTGTAAAAGATTTTGCGAGCCTTCTTCTTCTATTTCGTATTTCTACCGTCTTTTATTTGCATTCTATATTTTGCATTCATTGAACTCTCAATCGGACGATTGGATTTGTTCAAAAGGTTTTTACTGACTCTGTCAAAAAGGATACAGTCAAGTTCGATTTCTTTCTTCTTTTCTGAAGTTCGTTAAATTAATTGCGACGATCTTTTCTCTCATTTTCATTTTTCCTTTTAATTTCGTACAGGAAATTGATTGCGGCTGGAGGGTTGAAAGAGAAACTTCGTAACTCTCACAATTGCGTAACGCAATGTAATTCGTTACTAAGAAGTTTGCAGTTATCGGAACGAAACGTAATCGCGTATTTTATCCGATATAAAGTGCCATTTATTACACGGTTACGATCACCGTGATACTCAATTAATGCAGCCACACGTTGTAATTGCGTTTATCACTCGGTTACCTCAAGCCTTTTTTTATTTATTGCGGTGTTAAAACAAGAAGTATCGCTGTTGAATTTCCCCACCGATTTCCAACTGACTGGTGAAAGCATTATAAAAGAAGTTGGAATAAATTTAATCTAGATAGATTGAAGTACACATTGGATATTATACTTTATCTGCTTCTGATCCCTATTGCTTGCATTAATTTATATTTCTTTCTGGCCACATTGAATATTATACTTTATCTGCTTCTAATCCCTATTGCTTGCATTAATTTATATTTCTTTCTAGAATAGGGAATCAACTCACCGAGTATTCCGTCGATGGAATGATTTCTTCGAGGATCGTCTCCAGGACGAGTCTGATTCGTAGGACCACGAAGAAGTCTCGAGATACTGGAAACTGAGGGCGCAGACGCTTTGTCACAGATACCATCCTGCTGGCAAAACCATGTCGGACCAGTTAGTATATCAGTGGAAATCAATCCAATTGTCCTCATAAATATTCCATACAAATCATAAATAATTCATAAATATTTGATAAACTGAGATCATTATATAATTATATTAATAAGACGCTATCACTAAGATTATGTTATAATATAAATTGATAAATTAAGATTGGTAAAGTGCACCTAATTAATTCTCAGATATCAAGAGAAACATTTACTCAAATGACTATAAAGTGTGTACTATAAAGACATTATCAACAGACCTTTATCAATTTCTCGCGAATTTCCCAGCTGAATATTCCTGGATTCTGTCTCTTCATGTCTTCGATCCTCGCTTCCACTTCCGGCGTCGCGACCCGCGGTTTGCTACCACCGATCACACCCGGCCTTATCGATCCTGTTTCTTGATACCGATTCAAGATCTTCGACACGCAGCCGTGAGAAACTCTCAACTGTCTGGAGATGACGCACGGTCTGACACCAGCCGCTGCCATCTCTACGATTTTTAAACGGATATGGTTCGGCAGTGGGCGGCCATTGATAAAGACACCTCCGAGTTGATTCACACGACCTTGCCCTGGAAAAAGAAAAAACGATGCTGTACAATATTGTACAATAACATCACAAATAATATTGTACAATAACATCACAAATAATAAATACATATATATAATAATTTTCATTTTTATAAAAGTTCGAGTTATCCAGTTTCAACGACGACTGAAGCACAAAACGTCAACAAAGTAAAACAGAGAAACTTTATTATACGTATTATAGGAACAATCATTTAAATATTAAAACAAACGTAGACTGTTTTAATATCTATAAAATTATAAATTGATTATTTTGTTGAACATTTTACCTCAGTTTCAAAAAAAAAAAAAAAAAAAAGAAAAGAGAGCTCAATCCAATGTCAATTTCAAAGTGTGAGTGCAATCAAAGCAAGATGTACATTTTTCAGTAGCACAAAATCAGATCAGAATGTTGTGTGCCACGCGAAATGCCCATCAGACACTAATTACTAGCAATTAGAGGCTATATTGAAGAAACTAATTACAATAACGAAGTTAAACAAGAGGGTGGAAAAAGTAACAAGGGAGGAGCGGCGGTCCTTCAAAAGGAACAAGTTCAAAAGAGGATACCTTTGCATTCAGCAGTAAAACTTAAGACAGGACAACACGAACACACTCATTTACGTTTTTTCTAGCTAGCTTCGACTTATCCTTTTGCTTCGACAAGTCAATCGTTAGAAATTAATGAGTGATTGCAGCAGATAACTATCACTGTGACATAATTTCTTTCAAGCTTTGAAATACGAGCAATAAGGAATGTTTGATGAAAATAAAAATAAAATGTCAATGTAAAACTTTCGAAAAATTAAAGGCAAAATGATTAAGGGAAGCAACATGTTAATAGCTTGAATATTTCATTATATTGGAATATTGGAATATTTTGAAAATTATGAAAAAAAGATAGAATTTAAAGATAATTCCTCTTAAAGCCTGTACTGTTTTCGCCAGTCTTCCACTTTCATAATGTTCATAGTGTTGAGGTAAACAGACATTTTAATATCTTGAATATTTTATTTTACTTTGATTTCCTAAATATTTCCGAATATTCGAATATTTTGAAAAGTGTGGAATTTTAAAACAACCTCTCTAAAAGTCTGTATTTTTCTTCTAATCTTCTGCATTATTTCACTCTTATAATTTTCACACGTGAAACATCTTCAAACACGTGCAATAAATGGACACTGTGGTAATTCTTTGAAACTCCGGGCTCGATTAACATTCCAAAAAAAAGAAAAGTGAAAATTGAATGTTGTATCTCATTCTAAATGAATTAGAGAATCAGCGTGTGTAAATCATTTAGGTTTCTGTAACACTTAATTAATTTCCATCGTGGTCCCGTCGATTTGTATATTTGTCGTAAATTTACATTAAAACGAAAAAAAAAAAGAAACAAGAAGAAACAACTGTCGCTGAATGGCGAGAGTCCGCGGCGTACCACCGCGATATAAAGTTTACGACGTGCACGGGTAATTGGATGCGATAAAGAACTATTGTTTCAAACACGCTGGTTCGAAGAGGTGTTCTTGAAAGAGAATTCTTCCAAGTTTTCTACGAGACGATTTCTCAGAGTAATACTAGATGATGCATTGAACTCTCCACGAACGCATTATCGCTGCTTACCTATTGGAAGAGCAAGACACGGAGACGTTAGAGTTGAAATTGAAACCGGAAGTCTTTATATCGCACTAACTATAACTAGAAGGGTGACGTTATATAATATCATATTTTATCTATGATTCTTTCAGTGGTCAGTGATCGAAAAATGAATCATGAGAAGTTTCAGTATACTGTGCAAGGCGTAATTGTGACAAACAGTGAAAAATTGTCGATGATTTAATTATTTTATTTGTTATTTAATTGAATTCCTGATATAATTTCACAAGGAAAGATTATATAATCCATTTGATCTCATTTTAAAGCGAGAAGTTTCTAATTTGACGAGTTCAAGATGATTTTACATAACCGTGACGGATGAGAAAACTTGATGGGGATACTTTTCTTTTGGAAATTGTGAAAATTCGAATGCGCGTAAAGAGATTAAAAAATTTGTTCCACGAGTAGATCCAATATGATCTATTGAAGATAAGTCTGGTATTGATGTGATTTTAAAGAATGAAAAATGAATTATAATAATTCTGTAATATTTTCTTGCTTTTACAGATTTATAGGTATCGATCGTCTCTCTGTAAGTAAAAGTTACATTTTGTAAATTTAATAGAATTTGCCAATCTTTTCTTTTGCTTCGTCTATTCAGATCAATAATAGTATAGTACCAGATTATTCCTTCTACGCACGACTCTTAAGTGGAATTGTCTGTTCTGACACAGACTGCACGAAGCAGACACTACGTCGTATTTCCAATTCAGATCACTTGAGAGAGTAATTCGATAATTATATAATGAGAAGAGAAGTTACTCGATTTTAGTGTAAAGTAAAATTACATTCTTGCGTCACTTTTACAACAATAAATTTACCCAAAGCAGTCAAAATACATAAATAAAAATTTGTAACTTTCCACAAATGTAGAATTGTTAGGGGAATGTCTTAGGACACCTTAGCTCTTTAGAAATTTAAATTTTTGTATACTATGTAAATATAATGTTTTAATTTCCAAAAGATATTCACTGGAAGAATAACAAGTATCGTTACTATAATCCCAAAATAAACATGACAGAACTAAAGATACTACAGCAACAACAACTTTAAATTCACGATTTAAAAAAAAAGAACGACCGCAGAAGACCTAATTGACATCCATGTTACAATAAAGAAAACGCCTACAATTTAAATTCCAAAGAAAAAGAAAAAAAAAGAAAAAAAAATGGACAATCAACTCACGTATGTACGAGAGAAAGAGGAAAGGAACGGAGGAGGCTAACGACTCGCTAAAAATTGATAATCATCGTAGTAATGGGCCTGTCGTTACACCAAATCCCTCGTAACACCTGCTACGAAAACTTCTGCTAATTACCACGGCATAATTCAAAAAGATACACCCCACCAGCGCCGCCTGGTCGCTGGTCGGTGTATCTGGTGCCGCCAAAGTAGTCCCGTTTCGTCATTCATCAAGTCCGCGAGATTTACATCCCCCTCGACCCCCCTGCCGGCGTGGGATCCCGATGGACCCCGTAAGGACATATCCACAAGCGCGTGCAACGCACACACGGGCGATATCGTCGCGTTACGTACGGCCCTCGGACACCTCTCATGACGTCAGTCAGGCCGCGGGGCCCGACGGGATTACAGACAAGATCAAAAGGCGCCGACCGCCGCCGCCGACTCGATCTCGCTCGCTCTTTCTCTCTCTCAGTTCCGTCTTCTCTCTCTCTCTCTCTCTCTTTCTCCGTCGTCTTTGGCCGCGCGTTTCTCTCGGTACGCACCGGGGTTCAAAACGGGCTCGAAGCGAAAGGACCTGGCCATAGGGTGGCCCCTTATGCCCAGTGGATCCGTGAGCACCACTGACCGCGCGACAATACGCGAAATTTTCTGCGTAACCGGGACATCTTCCGTTATAAGAAACACGGTTTTATTGAGTGTTGGACGGTAGGTTAAATTGGGTTCGATGTGATTTAATATCGATAGAAATTTAGCGACGATAGATGAAATTTCTTGGGATTCTTCATTACGAAATACTCCATAGTGAATATTGAGTGTTGGGTGTAGATTAAATTGGGCCTGATGTGATCTGGTATTGATACAGAGTGAAGTAGAAATTTAAAGAAAAAAGATATGTGAAATTTTAGATTAAAGTTAGATTAAAATTTTCTACATTGTATTCCATAATGAATTAAATTGGAATCTAGTTTGATCTAGTATAAATTTAGGATGACAGGAAGAATTTAGAAGTCCAGAAAATACGTAAAATTTTTTGCTACGTTACGAAATAAAATTCTCAGTTGCATGCTACGAGCTGTCCACGATAGAGCGTGGTAAATGTTAAAAAATCTAAAGATAAAAAATAAATACTAATCAAATAAAAGAAAAGATTCTGGTAATTATAAATTGGGAATATTTTCGAAATTATAAAAAAACTTTTTAGTTTAGAAGCTTCTTTGATGTTCTAGTTTAAATCTCTTGCACTTTTTTAATAAATGAAATAAAATATCAGAAACCGGACTGGAAATTTTCAAAAGAACACGTACATAAAGCATATGCGAAGCAAGAAAACAAAATATGTTAATATTAAAGGAGTAGCATCCTTATAATTTGACCAATCGAGTAGCAACTACAAAATAATAAATTCCAAAAGTATAATAAATAGTATGTCGGTAATAAAGGGGTCGGGGCTTCAATCACTTTTATAGCAAAATGGCCTGCAACAGCATTGAAAACAAGAATTTGCATTCAAGTTTACTTTACGGCGATTGCCAGCGAAATTGTACTATCTGACAAATACCAGCGCCATTGAAACCCCGTTGGCCGGAGGGTAAATTTTAATGATGCGAGTTGCGCCGAGCGAATTCAAATCGGGGAAGGCCCCTATCGCTTCATATCGGCACGATCATGGATATTAGCGTGATCGCCCACAATCAATTACCCGTTATCAATAATTCATGCTGGAAATTATTTTCTCGATCATTTCGTACAGATCGGCCGTCTTTTATCTCTGCTACAGGGTGGTCTTACCTCCGCGACGAAGTACAAAGTTTTCAAGCATGTTAATAAGCGTCGAACATTCTTTTTCTTTTATTCTTTCTTTTAACAAGTGTCCCTCGTTTTCTCGTTTCTTTATTATTAATCTAATTCTTTTAATTCGTACCGCCAATCATCAATGAACGTCCACTTTGTTTCCATTCTATTGTACATAAGTAGGAAATATTTTAGAAATTTGCAACAGCTTTCAATAATCGGAAAATTAATATTTTCAAAGACACGAGATTGGAACAGATTATTTGCTGGCTTGGAAGAACTTTGGAAGAAATTTTCAAGCTAAGAAACAACTGATTATTTTATAATATCGTCTCGTCCTTCTGATGGTCTTGCTTCGTAAATAATGTACAAGTACAAATAAATATAAAAAGCTTCACAATTTCACAAATTACAAATGAATACATCTTGCAATTACGAACATCCCGGTCACCGTCGTCGATCGTTCAAACAATCGAAATTCACAATACCGATACATCGAACGATACCTCGGCGACGAATAAATCACATGGCGAGGAATCAGTGAGAAGAGCGAGCCGGCCACTCAACGAAGCTAACAAACCTAAAATCCATAACGCGGCGTCGTTCGTCGAACGATTTTTCAGTGCCGGCCGTAACACCACCGGCAAAACAAACCGCTCGTTAACCATTCCGGCTCTCGGTTGATCAACAATCAATGACCGTACACCGTTCGTTTCGAATGGCGTTCGTAACCGCATGATAAATGACGAATTGCGCAAACAATCGAGGTCGTAGGGACCCGGGCTGAACGTGTCTCGATCAGCTCGGGCTGGCTGCTCGCCTGCCGGCCCCGATGAAAAGCCAAAGATGGAGGGGGAGGGGGGTGGGGGGTGGAGGGGAGAAACGATTGGAGAACGAGACGAAGCAGAAGAAGACGAACGAAGACGACGAGGACGAGGTGAAGGAAGAGGTATACACCGTGGTGTACCTGAGTGGGAGTATCCGCATGTACGAAGGGGGATGCATGTGCTTAACCGTTCGGTGTGAGTTCCGAGTTGCCAAGGCTTCAATCAACGTGCCGTCGCCCGCGGCCTATCCGATATCAGACATTAGGTACCCACGGCTCTGGCTACGTACTTTAACTCTTTCACGTTCCGACGCCCACGAGCGTGGCCTGGCTCGCCACGTAGCCGAACTTCATTTCAGACGTGGTCGTGCGCGTTTCTTTGACGAAACATCCTCGAAAGGGAGAGGATGTTCAACCCTCTCTAACCATGCGAACGTTATTAGATAATTCCAGCTGTTTACTCCGAATCTAGCAACTGACAATTGGACTGAATGGTGCGTTGACGTATCAAGCAGTGATGAAATAAGATTTTCAACGCATGGATGTGGATGTAACTTTCACGTTGCGTGACATTACAGAGGGTTTGTTCGAAACTTTTCTAACAGGAAACGACGTTGGGCCGAAACTGAGGCATAATTAATTTGCGAATTAAACGGTTTGCGTAGTTCGAAGACGAAACACGTGTTTGAGGAGAAGTTGGAGCGTGGAGCAGAAAAAAAAAAAAAAAAACAAGAAACGTTCGGACAGACGAGGGAATTCTCTCTTTAAAAGGCAATCCTCGAAGAAGGGATCGACATCGATAAACATATAGTATCACAAGATACAAAATATTGAAACTTTTATAATTTTGCAAAAAGAAATGATACAAAGAAATCAACTTGGAGTCATTTTGTAGCTCGAAGCCTCTACTTTTGAAATACGTCGTTCATTGTATTTTAAGATGTTTTCAGACTACGTATGAAGACTTCAGATGGCAGTGCCGATTTTTAACGGTTTGATCGCTTAGAATGATCTTTGATGTCATTTGATTTATTTTAAACGAAAGGATCTACAAAAACTTTTGAAGGAAATTTGAATTGAATATTTATATTTCAGAATACAATCATTTTGGTGTGATGATTTTTGGAAACGATTCGATCTGTTAAAATTGTTTGACGTGGAATTTACGTACTGAAAATTATTGAGATCAATTTCAATTGTTTCGAGAATTTATAAAAATTTACAATTTCCAACAATAGACAATGGAAAAATTATTTTCAATTGACGTCGAGGATTTATACAATTTGTTTGAAACGAATTTGAGTAAGTTATATTCAACACGATAAAAAAGAATAATGAATAATAAACGCAAGTAACGTATCACTCGTTGAAATTCAAAAATGAGTCAATGATTTAATCATTTTTTCTCAGTGTGCTTGAACATATTTATAATACATAATTCATATTTTCAATTTCAGTTACGTAAATTCAAATTTTCAATTTCATCGATAACATAATATAAAACAATTTGACTACATCGATTATTTTAATCGATCACATTTGTATTTTGTTTATGCCTCTAAAACAATTATTTGTATTTTTATTAGTATTATTAAAAGCAATAAAAAAAAAATGTAATAGAGAATGAAATGAAAATATCCATTATCATTTTACACAATCTTATCAAAGATAATGTTAAATAAAATGATAACGATTGACGATTTATTATATAAAGTAACTGCCTATGTGCCTAATCATTTCAAATTACATCAAGCGAATTACAGAGTAGGTGTAAAATCTATAAAGTATTAAATCAGGTTTACTTATTAATTATGATCTTATGTTAAATCGTAATTCACGCGTGATGTGTAATATTCGTTGTTACTATTATTACGCTATCACATAAATTAAGTTTTTATGCATCGAATCGTACGAGAATACATACATACATACACGTTACTGAAAATGATAAATGGAGGTGAATACAACGGTAAGCGACGGCTCTCTTTCATCTGATTTCGGTAGCTCTGGTTCTTTAAATATATGTACATTCGTCGATATGTTTCTTATATCAAAGGCAATAATTTACGATGCCAAAGAATTCGAATTTTTAATGGTTGATCGCTCAATTTTCACCTATTACATTTTTCTTACCAATTTTTATTTCTATTAATCACAATTCTTAATTTTTTTCACTAATTTTACAACCTATTAAATTTTTTTCACTGTTGCACTAGAATAGCTACAAAATTAACGTAATTAAGACAATTAATTGCAAAAGAATGACTTTAACCAGACGTATATTTATAATAATTGTACAAAACGAATAAAACTGAGATTGTGCTCAAACTTCATAAATAATAAATTCATTTCCTAAATGAGGAAACGTTTTACGAAACGTTACGTAAATTTACAAATAGGGCTGGAATTTTAAGTTTCATGTCACAAATAAACTCTAACCATGTGAAAGAAAAAATTTCATTTGGAAACGCATACGTAAAATAGAAAATTTTGTATGAATTCTTGTTGCGTATTCGATACATAAAATTGAATAATATATCTCTTAATTAGTATATCGTATGTGATATATAGGTATGTGATTCCAGCAAGTAGAACACCATCTGTTTCTTCTGACGTCGGACAGTTTTCACTTGCGCGCGTTTAGCGACGGTCTCCAATAGAAAACATTATGTTATCAAACATGAATATCTACTTTTATCAATTTCCTCCGAATAAATTAACGAATCCACGCTAAAAGGAGAGATATTAATATGCAGTGAAAAATGTCATAATACTTAACACTAGAACTAGCTGCGATTTAAAGCATAAAATTTTCATCCAGAGATATTAAAGTAAACAAAATTTTACAATAGAAGTTTCAAATCTCTAAAAATACACTGTTCTGCATCAATAAAACTTCTGAGAAAAATTAAATATTAGTCATTTTGACCATTTTGATAGTTCTAGTGTTAAAACATGATACTAAGAAATAATGCAGACAAACAGTGCATTGTAGCAATATAGGAACAACGTAAACGTCACAATAATCAATTAATCAATAAAATATAGGTTTAATGTAAATTAATTAATTAATCAATATCAAGAATCAAAAGTTAATTCTTATCCACGGTTTCAAAGAATATTACCTACTAATTAAACTATCATTCTAAACAATGCTATAAACTAAAACATTTATTACGAGAGTTTACGCCTGCTCCAAAATTAAGCTCGATTTAAATCGAAACAAAATAAGAAATGTCCTAAGACACTGCGACACTTAATTTTTTTACTCCCCACTTTTCCACACGCCGTTCATTTCAACTTGTCTGCCCCAGAATCTCAACTTTCATCCCTTCACAATACTTTCACCATTAACAAACACGCAAAATCATCTCAAACCTCCAGACGTACCTTGAAAAGGATATCCAGTGAAATAGGGTGTCATATTCAGAGTGCTGACTGCCATCTAGCCTAATCTTGCTTGTTTCTTCGATCACCGACCCACCACCAATACCCCAGACAGGATCTATACTTCTCCAAACAACAACCAAATATCGCCAAATATCTCTTCCTTCCGATCTCTCGACCGTCCCCCTGTCGAGCACTTTCACACGCAACGAGAACTTCAATGAAAGCAAGAAAAATCGACGACGACGACGGAAACGAAGAGGAGCCGGAAGACCGGAATCGGAGTAACTCGGCCTGTCGCCAGGAGGAACCAAGACGGAACGACGGAAACCAAGTGTTTCTGTTTTCGCCGCGAATGCGAGTGAAACGGTCGTGAGAGACCTGTTTGCTTCGGGGTCTCGGCTGGAACTGTTGGAGCGCCGATTCAGACGGAGGTTGGCTGCAAAGGAGGCTGAGAGCAAAAGAAAAAGGAGAAGACAGGCTTAGGTGAGTCCGAGGGTAAAAGAGGCTCCGCCTTCGTCCACGGGCCCTGTCGAGGTGGGAACATCTGGGTCCAAGAGTACCTTGATGGCTCTTGGTCGAGTGGTGCATTGGTCACCGCGAAGGTGACCCCTTCAAGGTGGAGGTGGTCTCTCGTCAGACTCCGCCCGGCTTTCTCCTTGCCTTCGCGAGCGCAAGCCTCGTTCGGGGCAAGGCTCGTTCTCCACGCGTTCCTCCGCGCTCCTTTTGATGTCCGACCGGCGGAGGAACGATCGGTAGCTGAACGGAAATGTGTAACGACGTTTCATCGATAATCGTATCGTCGAGTATGCAGAATCTACGAATATGCACGCTGTCTTGAGAATTCTAGTTTCGGTTGAGTGAAGATTGTCCAAGAAAAATTTTGGGGAGCAATTGAAGCGAGGGGATACCTATTATTTCGGAATAATGATTGCGACAGAATCTTCGAAAACGATTCGACTTAACTGGATTTAGCTGAAACCACCAAAGTAGTCGAAATGACCGACTTATGATATTTCTTGGAGCAGTTTCAACAGATTTACGATGCTGCATTTTTAGAAATTTGAACGATTTTTTTTTTTCAAAAAATATACGAATGAGGAAGTTTGTGTCATTCATTGTGCCATAAACTTTGTCCTACTTCTTGTACTAATTTTGTGCTTTTGTCGTCAGTAGTTCTAGTGTTAAATTTGTCCGACGTAGAATTGTAAAGACATACTACCTTGAGAATTACTTGCAATCTCCAATTCTACGCGAATTTTCTCAATGAGATTAAAAATATTTTCATCAGCTTTCTCTATATTAAAACAAGATCAGTTGAGAGCATTTCGATCCCCGAAACTGCTTCCTTCCAAGAAATACAGAACGTTTCACAAGTTGTTTCCCTGCGATGTCCAAACTTGATAGCTCCAATTTATTACATTTCTATCGTAGCAGACAACCCGAAGTATAACTTGTTTTAGTCTCTTCAACATCCTTTATATAACACAAAGGCTGGTACAAATTCGAAAAGATTGCGTGACATATTTTAATATGTCAATGATCAATCTTCCTCATCCTTTCCTCGGGCGTTAGACACTTTCAGCTGATTCCCCGCTGCGACAAAGGAATCTTCTCTGATTCGCGTGTAATCATCCGGGAGATTAGCCGAAAAACAGGCTGGAATCGTCTGGACGAGCGTCGTAATCCAACACAATAGGCCTTACAACCGCGTTAATACGCAAACCCTGCACGCCGCTATTTACAACTTCATATTCTCCATATTCTTCGTCAATACTTACGCTGTTAATAATTGTACTGAGAATTTCTATGCACTATGAGGAACTTACGAATGAAAAGAAAAAAAAAAAAAGAAACGTAGGAAGTGCTCGAAATTATGCAAAATTTGCTGTATACTTTGACGTTCAATTGTTTATCGTTGAACTGCGAAGTCCATATTTTTACAAAAAGAATTAAAGAAATAGATGATATACAGTTGTAATATTGAACATTATTAATGCATTCCTTTTTTTCACGGATAACAATAAATTATCCATCGTAGTCTCTCAATATGTTTTAATTTCTAAGTGAGTTATATAATATACAATCTACATAACTGTATATTATTATAATAATAACAAGTTGCCATATTCAAGATGATTATTCGCGTCCTATCAACTCGATGAAAAGGAAAGAAGAAATCTAGATCCTCTCAAAAATGAAGTATCGCATGAAAAAAATATTCATTTCCATTCAAGACTTATTTTTTCCATTGGAATCACCACCTGACCAATTGTACCCCGATTAGAGTATCTCGTACAGCGGTGGTTTGTCGTCGGTATTTTCTCATTCCCCAGAGACACGAGATTCTTCACTGAAATATTTCGAATTTCAGCTCGAAACATGTCGTGGTTCCACGAGGCTTTCTGCTGGTAGAAATATTCCCGAAGGACGACGATCCACCTAATTGTCATCCATTCACCCCTTTTTCTCGCGTTAGCTCTCGTTCGTTTCCCTTTTCTTTGCGATCGAGACACGAAAGAAGACAGAGCCAACGCTATTACTTATACATTGACGTATTTTGACAAGTCTCTCGGTGTCACATAGTGGAGACAGTTTAACCTCCTACTGGTGAGACCATAGTTCTGAACAATTTGCTCGCGAGAACCTGGTGGGCGTGATCTCGACGATGATTAATTTTACGAGAGCCTGGAGCGTTCGAAAGAAAAAAGTCGCTTGGGTAGATCGTGCGCCCTGTATCTCGCGTGAATTGAAACATTTCGGTGAAATATTTTTGGAGACGACTTGGCGAGATGTTTTGAAAACTGTGAATTAGTATATTCATTTAGTAAATAATAGGTACATCATAAAAAAAAATAAAATTTTATAATTGACATTTTTATTCGAGTCATTTTCGGCTTAAGGATTTATTTTCACTCGCTTTCGTTTGTTTCATCATTTTTCACTTGATCTTTTAACTGAACATCGGAAGCCATAAAAATTTAGATTTTACATTACTTAATTTTGGAATTCCTAATTTGACTTAATACAGACAAGTAAAATTAAATATCCAAAATTTTAGTAATCTAACACAGACATTTATAAACTAACAATATACCTATCATTTGAGAGATAACCATATTTTTCTCATACGAAAAAATCTCCTTAGCTTGTAGGAAGTATGGAAAACTTGATCTTAATACAAGTAGGAGGGGACAATTGTCTACTTCAAATATTATGTTGAGATTTCTCTCTAAGGAATTAACAATCCTTTCAGACATAAGAATTTAAGAACAACGATAGAGTTTTCTGAAGCCTAACATCTCACAAAACTTTATTACATTCTATAATATTTTTAACTACTTATATAATTTTCTTACTAAATCATTTACGCTACATCACAGAATCATTTCTTATCCATTTAATCGAAATGGAAAAATATGAAATTCACGAGTTTTAAATATCCCATTTATTATCCACGAAACAAATACATTTTTATATAAGTAATTACATATGTACTTGGTAAATATAAATTTTACTGGAATATATATTTCCTTATATTCATCCGGTTTTACATGAATTTACAAGATATAGATTTTAGACATTTTCTTGAGAATTTCTGGCGAATCACTCCCGATAGACCGATTGATCATCTCGACTATACCTAAAAGTCTGTGGTCAGATTCTAGATTCAAGGCTGTCTTTGAGAATCACTCTTGGGACCGTGTTTTCGGAATTGAAAGATCTCTGTTCACTGGTGATGGAACTTACTCCTGAGGGTTTCATTCTGACTGCTTGACATTCAACTAAATTATATTTTTGCCTCGATACTGACTATCGCATAGTTTATCGAAAGTTCGAGATTATTTGCAAAATATAGTTGCAGAATTTCCTTTTTATCTCTCTCAGACGTAAAAAAATTATATCCTATAATTTCAATTTGCTTTCATCACGCGTCAGTTATTCACTGCTACGTGAATCTAAAATTATTAAAGCCCAAGTTGACAAATTTTTCTCGAAGACATCTTTAATGATAAAACTTACTTTTCACTTGTAAAGTAATATTACAGACAATAAAAATATTCCGTGCATAAGTTAAAAATGTAGAATATAACTGTATCATAAGATGCTCTACTTTTGAAATAAATTTGAAAATTCATCGGACCAATTCGACAAAATTTATCAATCACGAGAAATCGTAGATGGTCCCATATTATACCACAAATCATACGTATACATAGATAAACTAAAAAAAGTCACCATTATGATAAAATGATTCAAAAAAAAAATCCTTCAAAGATCTCAATCATCCATCTTTCATCTCGTATAATCCAATTATCGCCCGTCAATTCAATTTCACAGAGGTGCAGAGTAAGTTCTAGCGGAAAAATGAGAATTGAAACGAGTGCAAAACTAAGAGGTGGTGGCCGAACCAATTAATCTGCAGAATCTGGACGCGGCCACAGTTTCACTTGAATCAAGATACGAGAAAGAGGCTGGGGCTCGTGTACAGGCGTTTTACGTGAAATTTATGTACCCTCTGGAAGAAGCGGGGAACGAAGCGCGGAGTCCGCGATCGGACACGCTGTTGCTGCGCACGGCTGCTCGTCATTAGAGGAATAATGCATATCTTAATGATTACGAAACGAAACACTGACACGATGCTTGGGATCTACGTAAGTAAGTGAATGGCGACGCGGCCTGGCAACTCGGCCCATCCACAATCTTGTACTCGTCCCACGCTGCTGCAATCAGCTCCCCATAAACTACAATCACGACACGTGCTATCCCTATAGGTGGATGCCTGCGTTCCCTGTAAACAGGGCGATAGCTGGTCAAGGATTAAATCCCTCGGCAGATGAATTCAAAACGTTCGCGGATCACGCTTTAGCTGTGTTCACGTTCAGGGAGAACCGCCGACGTTGTACCGTGTAATTAATAGCGACTTTGCAGATCTTCGACAATATACTCACTCTGTACAACGTGGTTGCATTTGTGAGAAATTTCTGTACGAAGATCACTATACGTGCGTTAACACGGAAGATTTTGAAATTTCACACTGTGTGCGATTCTGTGGATCTTTAACAATACACTCGCTGTGTGAATAGATACATTTACGAGAAGTTTTCAGATATAGTTTTCCTTCAAATTTTCGACGAAACAAATTAATCTAATATGATAATATTATGTATAACAAAATACAATATTATATATAGTATGTGTAGATTAGGCTTAGGTTCCAATACCGAATATAATTAACTTCGAGGAAATTATATAGTACAGTGAAACTATATAACAGTATTATGCTGTAGATGAAATAACTTTTTTTCAAGGAAATTATCATTTATTTTGACACTTTAAGACGTTCCATCAGGCCTGTGCCTATAAACCATCAAATGTTTAAAAAGACGTAAACTACTACGAAGAGATCATCATTCGATATCACTCGCTGCTCGCGGGATCGTCGGAACAGTAAGTAGAAACTACTTACTTACTTGTTCCATGATCCATCGTTCTTTTTTCCTCCGTGGGCCGGTTAATATCTCAATCGTTAAAGTGGTTTTCGTCGGTGGCTCGGCATCCACCTATGCACCAGACCAATACCAAGGTACATTACACGAACGTGGCTTGATAATACGCAGCCATTTTCATTTACCAGCCGCCTGTATATGCTAGTGTACAAGCTTAAGAGAAACGCACATTGGCAGGTCTGAAGAGAACTGGTACACAACACGCGAACGGAGAGAAGAGAGAAGAGAGAGAGAGAGAGAAGAATGGTCAGAAAAGCACCGGCCATTACGAGTGTTACAACGGCGGTTCGCGCGGCGCGTCAAAGAGCGCTCATTAAATGCTAGCAATTAACTGCGGGCCAAGCTCTTGAAGGGTTTCTCTTCGAGAATGAAGCCAAGAACTACGTTCTTTTCAATCTTTCTCCCTTTCTCTCTTGTTCTCTCTTCCTCCCTTTCCTCTCAGTTTTCTATCACGTCTCCTCCGTCTTTCGTGCGTGTTCACTTAAAGGGGATTCTCTGTTGCTCGCGTTTTCCACAGCCTCCTGTGACTGCAAAACGCGAGTCTGTGTATATATGTATAGGACCCACGGGATTTAATGGGTCTCTCCTGCCAATAAGAACGATCGACATGCGATCCATCTATCACAGCGACGCTCTCGTTTGAAGCTTTGCATCTTGACGCAGTTGGATTGTTGAGAATACGACAGTTTTGAAAAGTTTTCTTACAAATTGTGAGAAATTTTGTATTACGGAAATTATGAATTGTGGAAACACTGAACTTGTGGAATTTAGAAATTCTGAATTATGGAATTCTAACTACGTATATAATAATTTTTTTAAGAACAGTATGAATTAGGTATACTGGATGTTAAGGTTATTGATGTTACTATTTCATATTCTGGATCTTAACATAATTGAATAGTAATTTAAATTTTAGATTTCGGATGTAATTATACCCCTTTCCTGGAATATAATCGTACACTTTTAGAATCGTAAAATAAAGTCTAGACTTGCAAAAAATATTACATGTCTAACAGAATGTTTAATTTTAAATAATTGCAACTATTTTTTTATTCTTTACTTTACAAACTCAAAAAGCTTCTAAATTAATTACGTACAATATAAATTGCATTAAATTTATAGTAAATATCGGTATGGCGTTCATTTATCTAAAAAATTGATAAATTTTTGCAAAAAACACTTCCCGGTTCAACGATACAACGATACACTGGAGTCCTAATTAGAACCATGTAAAAGTTCACAAATTAATCTTTTAATTAATCTTTTTTGCAAATGAAAATTTCTTCGATTTATGGATACACTAGCGCCGTGTAGCGGTGAAATTGTAGAACTAGTTTTACAGCATATTTAAGAGATGCCGAATTCTCGCCATTTAGCGGATAGATTCAAATTGGAAACAAATAAAATAGACCATACTAATGACACATCACTAATTACTCGAGGTAAAATCACGCATTGTTGGAATCGTGTGATCACAGACGAAATATGAATAAACACTGCATCTTATGAGACTTTGTGTACTCTGCTCTGAAATACCAACATAGTAGAAAAAAAGCAATAGATTTTAGCGCACTCTAAACGGTGAATTGAAGAACTACATCAAGCAAACGATCCAAGTTGATCAAGTGGTAACAGCACCAGAACCATGAAATCCATTATAGTGTTGTCAAATTTTTAATACCGAAAGCTAGTAATAATTAACTGAAATTATTTCACTGTATATCAGAATTACATAAACAGAAGAATTCTATCCACGTTTTAAGGTAACACGATAGTCTTTTTCGTGCAAAAAATTAAAAATTTAAAGTTACTAATAAAAAACTAAAGAACCTATCAGCTCAAATAAATTTTATTAAAAGTACGATATAATATGAGAGAAATTAGAAAAAAAGAAAAAAGAACAACCCTCTAATTTACAAATATAATCGTTGAAGAAATAATCAATCCAAGATTGTTTGAAATATTTTTGTAGGAAAAATATACAATTTCGCGTGAAATATGTGAAATACAACTCGTATTAATTCAGTCATTAAATCTTGTAATGAACATTCTGTTATAGATATTTCATTAGTCTAGAGAATTCATAGTTTATAGAATTTATAGAATTTTCTATATTTAGTGCATTCCACGTACAATCTTCATTTGTTGACGTCAAAAAGATTTACGCAATAAATTTAATAAGAAATATTTAATTACCATTAGTTTAGCTAGGACCCAGGCATCATTCTTTCTAAATTCCATAGTCCATGTTACTCCACCTTCTCTCCATCCATTTGGAAGTTGATAAATCTGTAACAAACTTATTTGTTGGATTATTAGTTTAAAAAACTTAACACAAAAATTCCACATCACTAAAACAAACTCGAACATTTGGAAAAACAGGAAAGCAAGTCAGAAGGACTATTGAAAAGAAAAACGTGACACAATAGCCAGAAGGGCTACTAAATAAACAAATATGTCCCACTCAACAATGCAATAACCAGAAGAGCTATTATCTACATTACGAACCCGAGCAACAAACCGTATTTTGTTTCGCAACACTAATTCACTAGCACTAATTCTGAAATAGGAAAGTTTCAAAATCAAACGCGAAGAGTGCTTCAGCATGTTCAAAACTCCCGAAAATAAGTAAGTAAGTACGCAACGCTATTAATCTATGCACTCATGTTTAAAAATGCGCGACACTAATTGCGACGCGTCCAATGCAACCATGCTGGAAGTTGCTGATGATAATAACAGCTATTGTGGCAGCATCAGGTGATCCAAGGAAAATAGGAAAAGCCTTCCACAAATCCAGTGGAAGAATTTGGGCATTTTGTAAACGCAACGCTACTTCAGGAAACGCGACAATTCATTATCGCAACACTAACTCCAAATTTAATGAAAAATATTGTTAACAGCACAAAAGCTACTGTACGAACAAAAAGCTACTTCAAATATTCTAGTCTAAAATTAACTGACAGCAATGACTCTATAATCTAATGTAAAACAATAGGGAGCAAGATAAATTTTAATATGTATAACACTACAACTATATAAATTATCAATTAAAGTTGCAAAAGACAATCGCGGTATCATAATTCGCAACTCTAAAGTAAACACGATTATCATTTCTTCGTAACTCTAATTTAAACCGTAATCAATTTCTCGCAACACTAATAAACAGGTGCGAAATTATTTCGCAACTCTAATTCAATCCGTAATCGATCTTTCGCAACACTAACAAGAAAAATCGCGATTTGCCCAAAACGATGATGAACGATGATGGAGAAGAAAAAAATATACAACTACAAATACTAAGAGCATAGTGACAAAGTAGTAACGAGAATGACCTCCCATGCTCTGGAATCATTTAAATGATCCAGAGGATGAGAAACCATTTGTTGTGACCCTCTTCGTGGCAGTTTGCCGGGCCTCTTCGGCTTTTAGCCTTTTCTTTCTTCGAGCGCAATGCCCGCTGAAACTTACATCTAGCTCGAGTCTTTCTAGTCGCAAACCAAAAAATAACTTATAAAGGTGAAATGAAAAGATAAACCACGAAAGCTGACCCCAATACACGTGGACGACCATCGATCATAGTAATCGCTGTCCGTTCGCACGTGCGTGCTCGAGCAATACCTATATAAACGTTCGTTTCGGGACCTACTCGCGACCTATTCGCGACCGCGATCGCGATACTAAATTCGAAAAATCGAAAAGCAAAACCAGAAACAAATGGCATGCTCAATTTGTACCAATTTCACTGTCGATTTTTCAAATTAGATTTCCAGAAACAGGTNCATCGATCATAATGATCGTTGTCCGTTCGCACGTGCGTGCTCGAGCAATACCTACATAAACGTTCGTTTCGGGACCTACTCTCGCGACCTATCCGCGACCGCGGCCGCGATACTAAATTCGAAAAATCGAAGAGTAAAACCAGAAACAAATGCCATGCTCAATTTGTACCAATTTCACTGTCGATTTTTCAAATTAGATTTCCTGAAACAGGTTGGACACGCGAAAAGGGACACGCGACCAGAGACTGTGCCAACCTGCCCGGCCCTACCTACTTATAATTAAACACATTCACACCAGAAAATATGCTACCTATCCTATTCAGGGACCCTATATTTAAAAAAATGGCAAAAGACAGGCATACCAACACACTTATTCCACGGTTCTCACTCATACCACTCGGGCGCAGACCTAAACTAGAGAGAACGTCCCGGGACGCCTCCGACACCCAAGCTTAACGCACAACTTTCACACTCTAATTTACGTACCATTTCCTGAAATCGACTGACAATAGCTAGCGACCATTGCGTAAAACGTGATTAAAACTGCTTTATATTTACAGCTAATATTAATAACTCATATATAATTTCTATAGAAATTACATTGCAAATTGACTTGGAATCATTATTATAACTGAACGTATAATTAATAACATAATCATAGTGTATTTAATGAGTATTATTATATAATAAATTCATACTTCAAATCAGTGCATAAATGTTTTTAATATTTCAACTTATAATGAATGGAACAATAAAAACGACGCAATTCCACATCCTATCCACACACACATATGCGGAAAATACGTCGTGCACGATACACTAACACATTGTCAGTCGCTGAGAAATTTTTTAGAAAATTACAGGCTACGGTCATCGTGCCCAATGTCTTTCACCCACTCAAGTAGCACCTGGGCACGTGAGTGAGATCCTGACAATGAACACGGAAGGGGTTAAACCTGAAAATCCTGAACTAAAAAAATGATTAGTTTATGTAATTTGTATCTAACGAACTATTACATTTTTTTATTTCAAACTGTAATGACTCTACTCTTTCAGCAGTTATTCAAATTGTAAGAGAATAAAAACAAAGAATTGAATTTATTAAAAAAGATATGACTAAAACAATCTAAATCAAACAATTGACTCTAAATTAAATATTAATAGAAACAATGTCAGGCTTTCTTCATCAAAGCACATTTTCGAAAATACGAAAGCAGTGTTTAAACTTGTTGCTTTGATTCAAAAATCTACCTGTCGCGAAGTATCTTCTTGCACATAAAATATATTCATACACTATAATTTCATATATTTTTCTACGGAAGGAATTCTAATCTATTATATATTTCAAATTGCACTGAAATTCATAATTATAAAATTAAATTAATTGAATCATTTAACATAAGAAGTTATATATTATAAAATGGAAAATGAAGTTGGAAATTATTAATTATTACATCAATTATTAATTATCAATTACTATAACAAAATATATTATCAATATATCAATAAATAATAATCAATAAATAAACCAGTATATCAATAAATAATAACTGCATCTTTCATAGCAACGAAGTCGGATGGTATCCGTCTTCTCTGCTACGAAATGTTTAAACCAACTCATTTTAATGAGTATCATTTACAATTTGTCTATTCATATGGATATTTTGCATTTGCAAACATTTATACTGAATATATTTTGATTTTACAAGTAATTACTATAACTTTATATATTCAAACTAATTGTTAGAATCGCAATGTGCAAGAAGCCCTATCCTGATCTAATATATAAAAAATTTGAAAAAGATGTTACTACTCATAGGTATAAAAAATACCCGCTCACTATGCTCATCAAAAATTCTACATATACAACCAGTCACCCGTGCCGATTCGGACCTTTCATCCTACGACATGATTGAGTGACCGGAGGAACATAAATGCATGCGACTCACGCGATAGATGTGAAGAACGTTATCATCAATGCTGCACTGGACCAGGAAAAGTTATCGTGAAGATCCTCATCAAATAGATACCACTGAGAATCTCATGGTGGAAGTGAACGCCGTGAAAAATATTCTGTAAATCATCAAACATTTTGTTTCTAAAGACACAGTTTTATTTGTTAAAATTTAAATTTTAATAATGATAAAAATTGGGGCTAATAACATGAATTATTTTTATTTTATAATTATAATTTTACATTAGACTTCAATAGAAACTACAGAGAATAGAATTCAATTACAAGCTGAAGTACTTACATTTTTAACTTTTGAAACATCGTAAGATCCTTAGAAGATTAGGGGAAGTAGAGAGTGTAGAAAATCTGTAATAAAACATTCAATATTAGAATAGTTATAGTAATTACTTGTAAAATCAAAATATATGTTTAAAAGTAAAGCAGAATCTTAAGTTGGAGATAATGAAAGATTCTTACATTTCTGGCTTTAGAGCCACCGTTGGATTTTCCCCAAAAAATACAAAAAAATTGTTGCTGTTGTGAAGTGTCTGTAACAAAACGTCAAACATTATACATTGTTGTTAAATTTAAAAAATTGAATAAACTGAAGTACAATATATAAAACTGCTTACGATCTTGATTTCCTGGAGAGGCCTTATCCTCTTGAGCACTGACTCTAATAGCAAAAACAAGTATTGAACACGAAAAATATGAAAAAAGAAAAATAAAAGACTATCAACGCGTGCGTTTAAATAACAATCGGCAAACTCACTGACTCCAACTTCGCGAATTATAATTTAAATCAATTAATAATTTAATTTAACAAGAGCCATTTTGCTCAGAAAAATATAAAAATATTTCGCAACAAACACCGACTCTATCCACCGCATTGCATGCGGTCACAAAAATTTTCTGAAAATAAAGTACATTCATTTAGAAAATATTGCTATTTTTCTAGAAAATAATTTGAGTGTGCATTAAAGATATTAGTTAGAAATTATAAAGTTTCTCAATATTTATAGAAATTGTATTCTGAATGTTCGTTATTAAAGTAAAGTATGCACATTGGTAATATACTATCGTGTATTATAAATATTCGAAACTGTTTGTACAAATCAAAATGTATTTAAAAAATCATACACGTGTGAAATCTTGCTCTGAATCGTTTAATTGCGTGTCAGCGCTCGGAAAAAATATATTGTAGCAAAGTATGATATAGTAAAGTACAAAAACTTTGAATTTAATAATCTAATACAAGAATATATATTCTTTTAAAAATATATACCATTACTAAATACATATACTACGATCTCTATATTCGAAATAAAATATAAATTGATTTAATTTTTTCCATTTTCTATTTTTCATTTTCATCCTTGTATCCCATATAATTATAAAATTACATATTGTGAATTGTATTTCAAATATTTATAACAAATGTTACCTAAAATGAATATAATGTTACCAAATTTCAGTGAAAGTTCATCAGATTGTTTATTAATAATCGTGGCGTCTATGTATCCTATACTCTTTACAATCTAGGGGGGAATAACCTACACAAAAAGAAACCAAAAGTTAGAACACAAATATGTCAAATGAAGGCAAATATGTAAAAGTGAAATGATAATCAACTTCAAATTTTATTAAAAAGACGTACGAGACGAGGTACCAGTAATAGTGAAATCGATGATCGAAGAAAAATCAGCACGAAAAAGTTCAAAATCTTACTCAATTTCGTTATCTTGATGCTCAATGAATCGTCAAACACGTACTAATTAAATGATACTATTAATTAAATGCGTACTAATTAAATGATACTATTAATGAGATGTAAATGGAAGCAAAAGATTGTCAAAGAAGCGACGCCATCGAAGGGACGCCACCGAGAGGTTAGAAAAATTCACAAACTTAGTGCGACGTAATACACGTTGTTGTTGTTGTTGTGAAATTCGATAGCCGAAAGATTCTCCGCGTCACGTCTCGTCCAGCAATTGAGAAAGTAGAAGAGAATGAAGTGATCCTGTCCGAAAAGGCACGATAATAAAGACAAACATAAACATTGTGCTCGTTTTATTTCTTTAGACCTTCTACGTTTTACTTTATTTTAGAAATGAAAAATGTTATTATATTACACAATAAATTTATTATTTTAACTATTAAATTCGTACATACTTAATAAGTTGTTGTTTAATTTAGTATTATAATTGCTAAGAATTGCACAGTATGAAGTTAAAAAATCGATAAATAAATAAAAAATGTTACAATAGAAGTAAAAGCATATTATATATATGTATATATAGTCATATTACAAGATTACAATATTTGTACCGTTAGAATTGATATTAAATTTTGTTATAAAATTATAAATAACTTTTAGCATGATTTGTTCTGTTTAAATGTTTATATGCTATTATTTCTTGAATTATTGAAAATTATATGCAATAATTATTTGGTTAAATCTTACCTATATGCTATTATTTCTTGAATTATTGAAAATTATATGCAATAATTATTTGATTAAATCTTACCTTGAATTAAAACCAAAAATACACATTTTATATTAAAAATTAATAACATAAACACAAATCTAACAACTACTGATTTAAATTTTTACCTGAGAACTTCTGGAACATTTCTTTCTGGATGATTTTTCTGGATAAGAGGTGTGCTGCTCTCCGCCATTTTTAACCGCCACTTTCCAGTTCGATCATGAGAAATATCGATTATTTCGAGAATCGTAGGAAGTATATTACATATTTCACCGTTGGGGCGTTGTAATCGCACGAAATAAAAAATAAAAAACTCTGATCTAAATCAAATATTTAAAATACATAAGAAATTCTTTAAAAAGAATGAAAATTCACATACCTGATGAAAAATTGTCAATACTTTAAACTGGGACATGAGAAATTTTATTGTATTACGCAGTAGAATTATTTAGGTTATTAAATACATACATCTTTACTAAATTATTGTTGAATTTAGTATTGGAATTGTTAATAATTACGCAATATGAGGTTAAAGAATCAACAAATGAGTAGAAAATGTTACAATAGAGCATATTATATATATATTTTATATAATATTATATATATATATAATAAATGGTTAGTCATATTACAAGGTTACGGTATTTTCATTGGTTAGAATTGAAATTAAATTTTGATATAAAATTATAAATAATTTTTGCACGATATATTCTGTTTAAAACCTTTATATACTTAATATATTATTTCTTTAATTGTTAAAAATTATATGCAATAATTATTTGGTTAAATTTTACCTTAAACTGAAGCCAAAAATGCATGTTTTATCTGAAAAACATAACATAAATCCAATAATTATTGATTTAAATCTTTACCTGAGAATTTCTGGATGATTCTTTTGGATAATATTTCTTTCTTTACAAATGAGGTGTAAAGCTTCTTTCCGCCATTCTTCCCGCTTAGAAATCAATCCTGATTTCGCCACTCCAAAGGCGCTGCAATCGTTATTTGAAAAGTAGCGTATGCGCGTTACATACAATTTATTTAACTCAACTTTAATTTACATTAATTTAATAAATTTAAATTATTTACTTTCATAATACATAATGATGCAATACTTACGCTGTGCTTCCTGTCTAAAACTGACACGTTACGTTGCATACATATATATATCGAAATTACGTTCGAGAATTTCACACTGTCTAATTTGTATATTTTATTGTTCTATTGACACTAATAATCCTTATTTGAAGTCAAAACGCGCGCGTTTCGTACAATTTATTTATCTGAACAATAATTTGAACTAATTTATTGAATTTAAATGATCCAATTTAATAATACGTAATGAAGCAACACTTCCGCTGTACTTTCCGTTTGGAACTGATTTTTACGCTAGATATATATATTGCTTACGTTCGAGAATCGCAATAACTAACTTCCAGATTTCGCCACTCCAATGGCGCTGCAATCTTTATTTGAAAAGTAGTACGCGCGCGTTTCATACAATTTATTTAACTCAATTTTAATTCGTATCAATTTAATAAATTTAATACATTATTTAATTTTATAATACGTAATAAAGCAATACTACAGCTATGCTTCCTGTCTTAACTGACGTGTTACGTTACATACATATATATTGATTACCTTCGAGAATCGCAGGAACTAATTTCCAGACTTCACCGCTGCAATGGCGCTGCAATCTTTATTTGAAAAGTAGTGCGCGCGCGTTCAGTACGATTCGTTAAACTTAACTGTGACTTACATTAATTTAATAAATTTATATCATTTAGTTTGGTGGTACATAATGAAGAAATACTTCTTTGTGTGTAAGTAATTCTACTTCTCAAAATCATTGTTGTATTCAACAAAATTCAACAAATTCAACAAATGTATTCAACGAATTATAGGTACTGTTTGAAATCATCACTCAATCGTTTCGTAAAGACAATGCTACTGACTGAATTGGATATAATTCTTACACTCACCGTAGAAAGTCACGAGAAACGTAAGAAGCAACCCTATTTTTTTCAAGGTCAGTGTGTTTTCATATATTTCGTATATTCGCATATAATGTGATATTTATTCTATCTCTAATCAACAGTCGAATATTGATAACACAGATGGAAAAATAACTTTTATTTCATTATTTCAACATAATTTCTAAACATTACTTATATTTTTAATAATTTATGTCAAATTTTAAAATACAATTACTTGTATAGAGCAATAATAATAAAATAGTGAATAATGTTCAATAAAAGTATGCAAATTTCAAATAGTAAAGATAACGTTTGTTATTAAAAAAATGTAATGTAAATATTTAAAAGTTATAAAGCTCAAACTCTTATGAATAGAATCTATAAGGAGAATTATATTCCATAACTCGATAGCATCAAAATTAGAAAATAATTAAAAAATATAAAATATATATACAATTACACAATTATTTATTTTGCACTCAAATGTTTTTAACAGAACATTGAAACATTAAAATCATATTCTAATATTGATTAATATCATGAAAAGAAAATTTCAATTTAATACTATATAAAATAATTCCAATTTGAACTTATGATATACATTTTTACAAATGCATAATGATATTTCTTTACTTGCAAATCTCTTTTCTATTATTATTATTCAGTATCTTCTTACATGAAGTTATAAATTTGTAAATTATATGTTTTGAAATATACTGTGCTACAAAATTATGTACATAGTGTATACAATGTTTGCAATTCTCAAATACTCATTCTGTATTAATTTACATAATTATAAAAATAATACAAAATACCCTTTCAACCAAACATAAAAATGTCTTTTTTAAAGAAAGGAATCTTATACACAATTCAAAATATAATACTTATTATCTTTAAAACATTTCAGTACATATTAATCTTAAATCAATTTATTTATTCTTTTAAATATAAATAGCATCTATCACTACTGGACATGTGCAAATGTTTTAGATTATATCTGCATGTGTAGATTAAACTTAAAAATTCTTATACGAATTAAAAAAAAATACAATAAGTACAATAACTGACATTCGTTACTAATCCCATCTTTAGTATTTAAAATTAACAAAATTATATTTATCTAAAACATCCACAGTCTTTTACAAAATTATAATTAGAAGAATCATATGTAGGTTAGAAATTATTTTCAAATTATATAATGTAATTATGTTATGTAATTACATATGAATTTCATTAAATTCAGCTTATTTTATTTAATAATATTCAGTTTTCATCAATTATGATATAGCTATTGAAAATATTAACTTTTTAAAAAATGATAAATTTATATAAAAAAATAGAGTCAAAAAGCTTCATTATAGTAAATTTCTTGTTTGATATACTTATGTATCATTTAGGTTTTCGTAATTACTTTCATTACATATACTATATAACTGTATGTACCTATTTCGATAAAAGAATCACGTAAATTTTATCTAATCTTTCTAATTAAATGAAATTTTGGTATTGCAAAGTACATTTTTTATATATTATATTTTATACTACACCTAATATTAATAAATAATATAATACAATGCTATTATTTTATATACAACATTTTGCATTCATACTGCATTTACTCCTAGTTAATAATAATTTTAAAACAGTTTCGCTGTCTTACTTCTATAAACTAATATGGTAATACATTTATTTTACAAAATTATGAACATAAACAATAAATATATTCAAATGTATAATTCATTGATATCATTATGAGTATATTTAAAGTTTATCTAGTCGTTCATGAAATTTAAATATTTTTGTTATTATATGTAAATAAACAAATAATATTCGTGAAATTAAGAAAATTTCAAAGATACACTTCATAGCGTTATAAATACAAATCACAAATAGCACGTCTTTTACTTTCCATTTGCAAATTTATAAAATTCTATCAGAATCATAAATATTCATTGTTAACGTTTTGTAGATAGTATATATTTATTTCACAAAAATATCTTCTTTTAAAATATAATAATATAGCATTCTCATTATATAAAACTGGTTTCTTTCATTGTTTCTTTCAAAGTACATGTTATGTACAATTTTGAGGTGTATCTTTTAATATCTTTTAGATAATATTTGTGATAAAGTTAGTGTAAATTAAGAAAATTGGACCTAATATTTATGTGATATAAGTATGATAAAAATAAGAGGCTTTATTAGCCATATTGTATAAGATTAAAAAGAGCATCAACATTTTCCTTCTCAGATTCTTGTTGTGCAACTTGTGTTGCGTTCTGCGTTAACAAAACCTGTTCTATCAAAACGGTCTCTGTATCAGGGTGTTCTGAAACTGGAACATCCTCCTCTATATTTTCTTCTTTCACTTCTTCCTGGTCATTGTTCGACTTAATTACGTTTTTTCTTCGTTTCGTCTTTGGTCTATCTGTGTGTATCCTCATATGTCGTCGCAAATCATATTTTCCAACGAAACGAGCACTACAGATTTCACATCCAAATGGTTTTCCACCAGTGTGAGTCCACATGTGACGTCTCAACGCGGCGCTAAATGTAAACGCTATTCCGCAAACATTACAAACGTATGGCTTTTCCCCAGTATGTAAGAGACTATGATCTCTCAAAGTAGCTCTTTGGTTGAATCGTTTCCCGCAAACCTCGCACGTGTAACAACGCGGATTCGAGTGAATTCTTACATGGTTCAGCAAATTCCCTTGTTGCGAGAACGATCGTTCACATATCTCGCATTTAAACGGTTTCTCGCCGGTGTGTACGCGCATATGTGTTTCCAAAGTGCGATTATTCAAAAATCTCTTCCCGCAAACTTTACAGGGATACTTGGGTAAATGAAGACCTTGCGGATCCAAATGAGTAATCAAATGCCGCTTATAATTACCTTTGTGATTGAATAATCGTGGACATTGACTACAAGCATAAGGCGCACCGCGTATATGCGTTGTGACGTGGGTTTCCAGCTCTGACTTAATTTTGAATCTGAGGCCGCATTTCGGACACCGATGCCTAGGAAAGTCTGTGTGGCACACCATGTGTCTCTTTAGGTACCTCTTCATCGTATACGCTTTGTTGCATATGAAACAAGAGTAAGGGAACTGGCCTGTATGCGTCTTAACGTGCGCACGCAATTCTCTGTGACTCTCGCAGTCTTTCTCGCATACCACGCAAAAGAATGGGCCGCTACTCGGTACGTGATTGTCTATGGTATGCAACAAGACACCAGTTAATTTATCATAATTTTGCAAACATAGAGTGCATTGATACTGTATCACGTCATCTTCGAGTTTTATCTCCTTTATTCTTGTTATTGTATCGTTCAAGCTACCTAGTATGTTATCTTTGGGGTCAACGAAATAATCGGAATCGGAATCGTCGCTCTCTTCTAGTTGTTGACTCGATTCTGACGAAACTTTTTGCTTGTTTCTCCCATTTACCCTTTCTTTCGACTTTTCCTCTGGAATTGTAGATTTCCAAGCTGCCTCGTCGCTGTTTGTTTTATTATCCTCCTTCTTCGTTCCCGCAGCTTTCTCATTAGACACATTTAAAAATTCCTCGTTGTCCACCGTCTCGCGTAAAAGTTCCCCATTACAGTCAGCCTCGACAATCTTTTTGTTACTCTCTAATTTAATCACAGCATCGCAAGAAAACGTACTATCGGTATTCACATGCTCCACATGCTCCACATGCTCCAAAGAAACATCTTCTGGTATATACATTATCGTATAATCTAACTGCTGGGATTCCAAAATTTTTGAGATCTCGTCAGGTATCTCGCCTTTCAGTCGTTTATCTTGATTGAGCTCCGCTCCTGATAACTTTGAAATAATAATACCTTTCAACTCGGATATGCCAGCCTTATTAAATTCGCCGTTCTCTTCTACAAATTCGGATACATCGAGGTCTAGAGATTGCTCTTCTTTGTAGTTTACGTTGATTCGCTCAGGTAAAAATTCTTCGGAATTATCTGTACCATTGGTAGACTTAATAACTTCTTTGTTACCTACTAATTTCATTTCTAATAATTCGTCCGATTGTTCTGAGCCAGCCTGTTCAAAGTCATTGCCCATTGGCTCCTCCTGAAAAGCAATAGCAACAAGTTGAGAATGATGAGAATGCTTCCACATTACTTGCTTCCTGATTTTCTTACACTTGACGAATATTTTTATACTTGATTCTACATTTTTCTAGATAATTTAATAACTATTATTAATGATGTAACGCTAAATGTGTCAAGTTGATCTAATACCATCAAACGAACGAAGATGAGAAGGATGAGAACGAAACAAGTTTTTAAAAATATCGTAAATGAACAATTACGAATATTTCTAGTAATTAGTAAAATAATTGTTTTTCGCTTTGGAAAGAAAACATATGAAGTATTGCATATGAAGTACTGCAAAAATATAAGAATTTTTACTAATGAAATAAATTCTGCTCCTAATATAAACCTACATTATTTTTGATAAAGTTTTGGATAAAGTTTTTGGTAAATTGACCATATTGACTGAAACAACAATAGTTTAAACAATATAATTAATTTTTTTGATTGTGTAATTATTTAGAACCAAATATAAATTACTCAATTAGTAATTGTTCATCAATTAGTCTACTACAGTTTACACTACTTCATCAATTAGTCTACTATTAGTTTACACTACTAATAAACAGATACATTAGTTTACAATACAATCCACAATTTGGAAGTCTATGATCTGGTACATCAATGGATAGTATTTAGATTAGGAAGCAAAACAAAATTAAGTCAATATACTTAATAACATTACTATATCAGTACAGATGCATTAACAAAGTATTAATTCATGATTGAAGTAGGGTAGTATTAAAGTCATGAACAGGGAAATTACATTTTAAGAGACTTAATTACATAATATAGCAAACATCTTACCTTTATGTTATAACGGATTTGGGTTTCAAACATTTTACGAAGTTTCTTTTCAGTAGCTTGGACTTGCAGCTTAAAGCTGTAAAATGCATCTGTGCGATAAGCACACTTTGCACAAAGCATATTTGGTAATCCATCAAACCTATCAATCTGTTTAAAAAATTGAAGCATCTTAAATAACTTAACTGATACATATAAGTAATATAAATGCTACAGTTAATAAAAACAATCTCTTCATTTCTTAGAATTTAAGTTAGAATGAAATTATTCGGTAGTGCTCAAACATAAAATTCGTCCTTTTCATTAGAATATCTATAGATACTTGTCATTGCAGAATAAATAGCAGGCACATATAAGTCTAACAAATGAATCTGATAACATCAGTTTTGAGGTTATGTACAGGGTTATGAATTTGCACACGATTCACTGTAAAAGAACAATTAAGTATTTAATGAATTAAAAAAGAAAGAAATATAACCTGTATCGATGCAAGTTCTGCGAGCTTATCGGGCAAATTTTTCTGACTAATCGTGTCGTCGTCATACATAGGGAGAAGAACGCCGTCAACTTTCATACAAGCTCGACACATATCGGCACAGCTGATTTCCCAACTCATTATTATCTTGAATATTCTAACACTAGCAAAATAAGATTTCCACGACGTTCGTGCTCATTTAAGTATAAATGCATTTCACATTTCGCGGTCAGCGCCTTGTTTCCTATGGGACATAACAGTTAACATAAGGTTTACTCATTAAGTCTAGATAGGGCTTATAGTTCGCACGTGTGCCAAAGCGACATCTGATGCGCATTATATTAAATATAAACGGTATAATATATTTAGAAGAGTAATTACTAATATCGATTAATTAATTTTAATGTACGTGTGTTATTCTTATCTCATATTTTGAAAAATGAAACATACATACTTGCAGCAAACGTAATACTTCACACGAAAATACATGCAGTTTTATTCTTAAAGAATTTCAACTTTGTTAAGAAATATTTTACTTTTACTCATTTTTTAATTATGATATTATCGTACAACAATATCTTGCTTTATTGTTGTACAGCGTAATGATTCTGGTTTTACAATTAAAATTAAAAATTGTATTATACATTTGTTATATGACTGATATTTAAAATAACATACGTGCATAACTTTAATAACTATGATTATCGTGAAATTACTTTTAACAGTACAAGTAACAATGCAACGCAGTTGTTTCAGGAGATATAATCTTTTACGAGTACTCTTGAACTATATACAAAAAAAAAAAAAAAAAAGGTAGCCCGGTCAGGTAAAAAGACATTTCGAGAATCGAGGCTATTAGTTGCCCGGAGGATAAAGATGACAAGGTGTTCTTGAGTCACGTAGATAGTAACATAAATAGTTAAGGTCACTTGGACGCGACACATCATTCTTAAAGAATTGTCTTTCGTGTGTGCATAATTTTTCTTATTGTTAGTACGTAGAAGATATTTTACGCCAACATCCGCTAGTACACAGTTTATAAAATAGAGGGCAGAATTATATTTCATGTATTTTATTTTTACCTTTCTTGAAGAAACATCTAAACATTTGACATAGAAATTTACTGCATAATTGCTGTTGTAGAAACATGAACAATGAAGTATTCCAGAACTTTCGTAGATTTTCTGCAAGCCTAAAAGCACAAATACAATTAAGTGTCAAGAGTTAGTTTCTATGGGAAATTGTTTGAATAAGAAACGGGTTTAATTCAATGATAAAATTTGTAATTAAAATTCAAAGAAATATGAGTAAGATATTGAAATGTAGGTACTTGTCAATACGAAGCGCTATGATAACGTAGAAAAAGAAAACAATAAGATACAAGTACATGATCTTCTCAACAATGATAGTATGCTGAAGTGTAAATCTTCATCTAGATTCTAGATAGTGAAGCGCTCTTAATGATATCGGATGCTGCAGCGTACCGGCATTTAATACTAGTTGAATTGTTGGTAAAAACATTTATTCGTAGTAACTTTGACCATTCAAACAAGTATCGTTAATTAACGAAATGGATACAATGTTCTAATATGATTTACTGCATCTTGTATACCGAATATAATACGAGAAATTTTTAGTCGAGAAATTTATATGTTCTCATTCGTCTGATATTTTTCACCGTTGTTCGAGAGTTATTCTTCCTGTATTAAATAAAAGAAGAAAAGATGGAAAATTGACGATAGAATTCCAATTCAAGGTAGAAAGTATTTTCATTCATTTCATTTTAACTTTAATCAAAACTTTAATCAAAATGAGATTACACAATGAATAGCATCATACAATTCTGTATTATTCATTTATTTATTAAGCGCCAGATATTATCTGTATGTCAGATTATAAGATATTTTTGCTCATTTGAAATTCAAGAATGTTTAGTAATTTTTGAATATAAAATAGTAAATTTGAATTGATTTAGCCAAATTTTTTTAGAAGAACATTAGCATGCTAATTTTAAAACTGAGTACGAATTATAAAATGGAATTAAATCTACCCCGGAGATAACTAATTACCGATAAAATGATGCACGATTCAAAAGACTGACTTTTAATGGCTAAAAGAACTATATTTTGAGAAATTATGAGGCTGCTCGGGAATTGTAACCACGAAAAATAGCAATTTAAATTCACTAAATTCTCCGAATTTTTATTAGCAACATAAAAAATACAAATAAAAGCTTTCGTTTACAACTGAATGCAATATTGCAAACTATATAATTTGTCATTTTTATATTTGTTGCGTAATCATTCTAACATGAAAATTTATTTTATTATTCGTTCAAGTTACTTCTAGTTGTAAGTTTTTTTTATAAAAATTTAGTTAAAACGGAAATACTTTTCTTTGGGAAAGAAACCAGAAGAAACTAGAAATTCCTCTCACCTACTGGAAAAAAAGTTATATTCGTAATCTACAAAAACCGATTCCGCGTCCCATTTTTCTCTGTCTTTATTTGAAAATATTTTTTTAGAAAAACCTGTCTCCTAAATTTGAGGATGAAAAATTGATAATAGTTAATCCATTGAAGATCATAAGATTCGAGGGAAGGAGAACATTATTCGATGAAAGAATCTGTACGGTCGATCATCAATCTTCTACACAATCGCTAACATTTACAGTATTCTTCTATTGCAGCATGAATGCTCACTCCATTTTACACTTCGTTGAAAAGTGGTATTACATATTTAATATTACAGTACATATTTAATATTATAAAAGTGGTATTATATATTTAATATTACAGTACATATTTAATACTATGTGATACGGTTATAAGTAAATGGTTATAAGTAATAATTATTTCTCTCACGTGTTAAACATTTATAATAATTATGTTTAACGTCGAACTAAGCAAGAGAGAAAGCATTAATCTTATTCTCTGTACTTTGTTCTTCTAATTAAAAGTGATGTCGCGTTTTTTTCGTATCGACTATCTGTCTCGCAACATGAATACTTATTGTTTAAAATTTATCGTTTTTGTTATTCTACTGTTTTCTACTGTTTGCTTAAATTTTATCTTCTGTTTGGAGATTTTAATATTTTGTTCTCGGTGTATTATAAGAAATCAAAGGGAAAGTAGTTCTGACGTTGGTAAATATTGCATTGATTTACTAATATCGTTATTCGTCCTCGTTAAACTATAGATTTTTATGTCTTCGTGATTAACAGGATTAACGAAATAAATCTTAAATAGAAATTTAAATCATTAGAAATCACACAACGAATACAGTTACTTGTGCTCCGTACATTTTTGCATATTCAAATTTTGATTGGAATTGATATAATTCAATCCAAGTTCCAAACTTTTTGATTTTACATTATAAACGACGCATTTAAGGATCGCAGAATGCAATTAGCTTCATTTCGCTTACGTGTACGATTTACGACCTAAAATTTAGCCTGCGCGTGAAAATAAGGAACGTTCGTAATCCAGATAATCAGGAGTGACTGATAACCAATGTCGTAAGATCGATTGTTTGGAAAATGTGCGAAAGAATTTATAGGTGGCAAGTAACTTGATGTTGCGTTACTCTAAAAAATGGAGGACATTGTTCCTGGAGGATTTGTCGCCGGGTAAAAAAGACAAGAGTACCTTCTGTTCATTCCGAAATGACTGTGAGTAAGAGCACTTACAATAAAACCAGAAAATGAATCGCCTTGGTAAACCAGCAGTTTTCTTACAAAAGAAAGTACACTCTATTAACCACCAGTTTTCATTGAAAACTCTATTTTATATTTTTAATATAATACCTATGTCGTGCGTGATTAAATTTTTTTTTATCAGAGATTCCACTTTAACTTTTAATTTGGCAATATTAGAATTTCGTTTACTTAAGAACTGGGAACTAATAATTATTGTGAATTGATAATTTTCTATCGCATCGATTAAATGAAACAAGCTGCAAAAATAAAATTTTTAGAATTTCAATGAATAAACGTACACTATGAGTTTCACGATGTTAGAGAGGGTTAAATTTCTGGGAGCACAATTATTTACATCGAGCACAAAAATTCCGAAATTCGTTAGAATACGGAAGCAATTCTTTGCTTGTTTTAATTAAAAGTAGACAATATTAGAAAAGAACGCGCAATTATTATCATAAGCGAAATGCAGAAGTTTATATAAACATTCTCATAAAATTTTTATAGAAAAAATAAGTTCAATGTCCGTAAACGCACCATTCATAATTTTACGTGCTTTAACATTTACTTCGTTATTAATAATGACAATGATTTACTTCGTTCTATTTGAAATTCATATGACATTCGTATGACTAATTATTGAAAAAGTACAAAAAGCTATAGTAGTGGATAAAAGCTTTTGATCAAATGGATTTTTCACTTTGTATTCAAAAATCAATATTTAAAATAATTTTATCTTTAATTATTCATTTCCTGTAGTGTTTCCTTTTACGCTCTCTACATCCAGTATCAATTAAAATTCATTTAAATATCTCTTTTGAAGTGTAAAGTGAAAAATTGATCGGATTAAAAACTTTTGCACGTCACAGTAAATACATAGCTGATACGTAAAAGATATCTCGTTATAATCATCGCTGATAATTCATTTGGTATAAAGTAAAAAAGGAAACTACTCGTTAATCTAGCGTTTTGAAATAATCCAAAAAGCTGAAGGACGATAAGTGCTTTGCAACCCCCTTTCACCGATTCGAATTAAAAATCGCTTCAAATCAAATAACGTTGCCAAAAAAAAAAAAAAAAAGAGAGAAGGATAATGTCGTATATAAAATTAAAACGAAAATCGAATCTCCACGTTCTCTCTCGCGTCGGTCTCTGTGCTTTTAGTCGTACATTATCCTGGAATATCTCCTTCGAAACGATCACGTTTCCCAACATTTTCCGAACACGTTGCGGCAAGGCAACGTCCATATCGATTCGGTACGCTTGATTCATCGATGTTAGACGGTGACAAACATATTCGGCGGTGGGTACGCGGACGAACGACGGAGACGGACGGGTTGCAATTTCTGCAATAACATTCGACGCAATGCGAGAGAAACCGAGAGCATCGCTGGATATCGACGGTCTCGCCAGGGTTGAACTCTGGCTCCGCGGGCGAGCGGCTGTCCAAGGGGAAAATGACAGGAAAAGTATCCGAAGTGTAAAGAAGAAAGGTTCTCGTGGCAAGCTGTTTTCGTGGTTCATCCTCCGATGAAAAGTCGATCGGTCGACAGAAGAGGATCAACACCTCTTTTCGAAACGTACCGGCCCATCCCTAGGCGGCGAGAAGCTCGATCAGCGCCTGCGCCCCGACGCCAGGCTATAAGAATCTGACCGGCGCTCGTAGGAACTTCAGTCCACCCCGTGGTACCGGTGTCGCGTTCTTCGTTTCGTTGCTTTTTTCCCTACCTCCCCGGAACCCTTTCGTGGACGACGTTGTCGCTATGTTGCCTCTCGCGTATCAGTGACAAAGAGCGAACGATAAGGCGAACGAGCGAACGAGCGAGCGAGAGAGAAGAGAGAGAGAGAGAGAGAGAGAGTGACAGGGAGGGTGGAAGAGAAACAGAGAGAGAGAGAGAGAGATTGAGAGAAATAAAGAGAGAGAGAGAGAGAGAGAGGGAGCGCGTTAAGGGTAAGAAGAGAGGAATAGAGCGTGAGCATACCGTGACTCGCGCGCGCGGCATCAAAGAGCAAAGCGACAGGCGAAGAGTGTGGAGTGCGAGAAGTGGAGAAATCGTGGGAGAGAAAAGGAGGAATAGATAGAGAAAGAGGAAGATAGCACGCCGTGTTGAGAAAGAAAAAAAAAAAGAGCAGCTTTCCCTCCCTTCTCTCCGACTTTCTTCGACGATCAGACAGGACAGCGTCGTTCAACGTCACCAGCGACGTCGGCATCCTGCACGATCAACGTACGTTTCACGTTCGAAAGAAATATTCACTTATTCCGTATTTTGCTAGTAGTTGCCTGTTAGTCTCGTCCTTTCGCCTTTTTTTTTTTTTTTAGTGATTTTAGTGATCTCTATGAAAGTTTCGTCCCGCTAAGAGTAGCATCGTTCCCATGGAATTCGTGTCCGACAACGACGCGACGGATCAGTCTCTGGCGATGAAAAGACGCGGACGCAACACGCGTATCATTCGTCGCTTTTACTGTTTCGCCGAAGAGAAAGAATGACTCGAAAGGGGAGAATTATTCCTTCCCTTTTCTCGTTTACCGCTCGACCAACGAAACTGGACACGTTCCCTCTTCGCTCGTACCCACAACAGTTTCGTATTTCGTACAGTTCGGTAGACGTGCACAGGCCTTTCCGCCTTTTCCTTTTTCTTCCAACAAGTTTCCGAGGTATTGTACCGCGAAAATTAATCTCGTTGTCCAGACGACTGCCTGTGTCTTAATCAATCGAAACTCGACCGAGTGTACACCGGATGAAAAATATTCGGATCGGATCGTTTCCTTTCTTTTTTTTTTTTTTCTTTTCTTTAAGGATCATTCACCTCGCGGCGTTCGCCGACGTAACTGTTAATTAATTCCAGGAGCACGCCTTTGGCTGTCGCATTCTCTCTTTTCATTTTCAATTTTCAAAGCTTTCGCGAGAACGTGCCGCTGACTTTGAAACTGAACAAGCTCGTCGATAACGCTCGCGACGGGCAATAACGTTTACCACAAAGTTCGTTGGTTTTTTTTTTTTTTTCGTTAACGAGCACCTTCTCGACAAGATTCCGTAAAAATGATAATTCCGCGTCTCTTTCCTCTTCGTTTGGTATTTCTCTTTCTGGTTGAAAATCGTTGTGTATTTCAGAATAATCAGAATCAATCAACGCTAACTTGCAATATGTGTTCGAATAATTACAAGCTAATGATTATTTCGACTTCTGAACGAACACTGATGGTTTCAACTTGACGCATTTTAAGTGTTAGAACTCCTCGGTCACGATTTAATCATATTCCAACTATTTTTCTCTCCTCTTCTAGCCTCGTTTCTTCTTTCACTTTGCGGCCGTAACTTTGAGTTTATTAGCCTCAACTGTATACGTTGAGCGGAAAACTTTATCGTGGCACTTAAATAATCGCGATGATTCAACGTTATCAACGTTAACAAGCGCGATCGAGGATTAAACTAATTGAAATTTTATCAAATAAGTAATCGATATTTAATCGATAACGCGGCTGCTTCATAATTTAAACTCGCTTTGATATCGATATTTTGCATGACGTGGACTCATTCGAGTGTAACGTTCACGTTTCAGTAGCAGTATCACTATGGTTCCGCTAATGTTTCGTTAAACAAAATGACGAAATAACGGCTCACCAGGTGAGCGAACCAAATTGAAAAAGTTAACAAGTAATATCTTTTACACGGCTCAATTTGTTACTCGATCTATATATTTTGTACAGTAAATACAAGAGGAATGTTAAGCGATGTAGTCACGGGCAAAATTCAATTAATTCCCTCAGTGGTTTGTTTATCGAGTTATTAATTTCATTAGTACGTTTCAATATTATTCGTCAACCTATATTTGCTTTCCAAAAGATTGAATATAAAAATCTTGACAGCAATAAGATGATTAACAAAACATCATTATTATCATGTATCTTACACACTAATTATTATTAATTACCGAAACTTACTTTTCTCTAATTATTGTAAGTATTATTCAGCCAAATGTTAAGTGACGTAGTCAAAATTCAATTAATTCCCGCAGTGATTTGTTTATTGAGTTATTAATTTCACTAGTGCATTTCGATATTATCCGCTTTCGAAAAAAACGAAACACGAGATTCTTGATAGTGATAAGACAATTAGTGTTCATTAGTCAACACATCATTATTATATATTACACGCAGTATTTGTTATTTTTCTCTAATTTGCAATTATTGTTCAACTAATTATTTAGTCATCGAATACTATCAAGAACTATTAAAACGCATTAACCAACTGACACTGGTAGTTCGTTAGGTGTTCCCTTTGATCATCGGTGCTTTCTTTCGATCAAACTGATCGGACAAAGTCCGATTTCTCTCGCAGTTTACAATCGTGGGTCGCGTAATTGTTTTCTGTGTGCTGTTCGATAGGTTTGAAGTCGCAATGGGATCGTGGCTCGTGTTCTCTTCTAATTAATTGTAAATTTTGTAACAGTTTACAATTGAAATTCCATTATATACTCGGCGAACTTTAACATAACTGAACGATCAGTAGTTTCGAACTATCGATCCCAGGCAGGGGTTCATCTCCCAACTTTCGGAATAAAGGCTGAGCCTCGACCAATATGTCAAATGTTAATGTCGCAGCAGCGTAACATTTTCCGACAGCTACTTAAGAACACCGACGACAGCGTAAATATGCATGTTGGAATCAGCGTTTCGTTCCCTATTACCACGCGAAAATAACTGCTTTCAGCAGTGCTATGTAGCTTCTACTGTCACTGGCTTGCAGATTTTTTTACCCGAGGACGCAGAAACGATGCATCACTGCGTGAATTATTTCGAACAAAGTGGTAAAAATCAAGAATTAGAAATTTAATAGAAATAAAATTGTTTTCCGAGTTTCCCTTCTCCAGTTGTGCTTCGATGTAATTTCTACGAAAATATTTTGCAAGGTTGTTTACTCTTCTTTCTCTATACGAACGTATACAATATACGAAAATTATTCGGAACATTTAGGTTCGATTTCTTTGATTGTATTCGTGAAAATATGGATTCGCGGCACACTGATGGTTACTTTTCCCCCCTTTTGCATATTCTTTGAGCCTCCTCACGTTTCCTTGTCATTTGTTTCAAATTCCCTTTACTTATCACTTCACGATTTTCCGAATGAACGAGCATTCTAATAAGGAATGGGTCTCCAGTTAGAAATTTTCAACTTCGTGCTTTGTAACTAAAAACTGATCGAAGTAGTTACAAAACGCTACATTCTCTTCGTAGCCCTCATGAAAAAACATCATGGTCTACTGGAGTGGCTTTCTCCTCCGTAGAATTTAATTAATACTGACGAATTTCTCGAAAATCGGATTCGTTGCCAGCAACAACCGCAGATGACGCGTAAAAAGTAAGTTTAATCGTATAAATATGAACTCTGTAGGACAAAGGAACACGGAGAGAGGAATATAATCAGCTTTGTGCACTTGCGTTTAACTATTTCATTTACAATTCAAAGTTTAATACCGGCAGTTCATTCGTCGTTCTAGAACAAAAGATACCTGGTTCAAGGCACTATCAAAAGAAATTGCATCTGCATATTATACATGTACACTGTCAAGGTGTATTGCTAGCGCAATTTCAGGCAAACTGTTACGTTTGCAATTGATCAGTTTGTCAGTGCACGGTGTAACATTGTAGATTTAATATTTGCACGATGCAAATAGTTTCTATTTGAGGTACGTGTTTCATATGTCATGCATACGAACTTGAACGCGAAACAACAAAATATTGTCGTATCACTGAAAAGTTAGAAATTATCTACTGTTTTTGCAGCTTCAGCGTCGTGTTTTTCAATTTTTTATTCTTTGTCCAGCACCGAATGAAATTACGCGACAGACTTTAACGCAAAAGTTAGTCTACAAAACAAAACGTTCAAACGCTAATTGTTGAAAGCATTTATTTTATAATGTGTGTTACATTTTTTACGCTTGTTTATTCAGTATTTTAGCGTGTCCGAAATTCATGTCTCAAAGCTTTCCCGCGGGAGAGACTTTGAATCGTTGGGTAGAGAAAGCAGACTTTATTTAATGGTTCGTTGTCTCGAAATTATGCAACGCTTCGATATAAGAAAAGGAAAATTTCAAAGCAAATGAAACTTGAGAGTGTTTGCCTCGTCTTTTCCAAACGTTTTACATTTGTACACGTGCATACAAAAAGACAAGAAATCTTTTAATTATCTCTGTTAATTATGAAAATGCAAATAATTCACGAGAGTATTTAAAAAGAGGTCAGATATGTTGGTATTAGTTTCTTTGGCCATGCTCGTGTAGAATTTCGTTCGATTTTCGGAAATTTCAAAATGCCTCGCAAAAGTATTTGAACATTATATATATATATATTATGCACTGCTATATTATTATGCACCAAGGCTACTACTATTGTAACGTTATATGCCCTACGCGTATTAATTCATGTAGCGAAATACGATTGTCATAACTGTATTGGTAAAATTTGCAAGATAGTTAAAATATTCGTATACATTCCTTTTGTCAGAAAGTCACGATATTGAATTAAACCATCTTTATCACGAATTATACGTTTATGATATTCGTACTTCATTATCTTTTTCCTAAATATATAATATCTTCTTAATAAATATTCGATACTTACCTTTGGTAGTAAAAGAAAAATTAAATGCAAAAATCTCATATGCGAAAGTATATAAAATACTCAAATAATCCAATAATATCTTTTCCAATATTTAATGGATAATTCTCTATCCAGGTTCCACTTTTTTAAATTATATTTATAAAACTATATAATTATACTCGTACATATAGTGCATATGTTTATAAAAATGTTTTAGAAAGGATTCCGCAAGCTATTGCATCGTAAGTGATGCACTTAGAATCGCTTTAGTATCTGTAGTATTCAGTATTATTATATCTGCAGTGCAATATTATATCTAGGAGATTTCAACGACTCGTAGCATAAAGTCAACTGATGACAAATAGACGAGCCATTGATCCTCGATCACAAAAGGCTCTCCAAGTAGTAAAGTCTACGTTTACGACGACGTAACATTGCAATTGGCAGACGTCGAGCCTCGTATACTTCTTATCACTTCCTTCGAATTGATTCGAGCGTATGTTATGATGATTCTTCCCCTTTGTTTCGTATTTTCGCATCTGTTCCTTTTTTCTTTTTCTTTTTTTTCTTTTTTTTTTCTTTTCACTAAACAATAATTTAGTTCGAGCATTCTCCAAAAAATGATAAATTAAACGACGTTACTTCGAACGAACGAGCGGTTCGTGAAATTGGTTTACCACACCTATCTATTCATTCGAGAATACCCTATTGACTGTACCTCTTACTGCACGTGTATTATGTGCAACGTATCCATCATATTGTTACGTTACTTGGCGAATAATACAGTGACAGCGCTAGAAATTGGGAAACAAGGAAGCATCGCGGCGTGTGCTAGAATTAATCTGCAAGTGATAAGAAATTACACGCAGCCCGGCAATCCGATAATTGGAAATAGACGCCATTTCCCGGCATCTCTTAGGATTTAACGTAATTACATGGTCATTATGTGTACTTTCAACTCCTTCAGGTACACCTTTATTTATTGCATCGTGCAAACGTAACATCACCTTTTCAAATCTTCTTCTTTTATTCGTACAAAACTCGTAGAAACTCTTTCTCGAAAAATTTCGCAAAGATTCGCGAAATTTTCTAAAATTCAGTGAGCTTTCAAGGAGTCGAGCTAAAGAAACGGAACTTGAGTATTTTACTTTTGTAGATTATAAGTATTTTATGCACTTGTAGATCTAACATTATTGTTCGGGACCACTGTACACACTAAATTCGTCGTCGTGTTAGCTTGTCGGTGGCAAAATTTCGACTTTCGACCTTGAAGACAAATTTACTCGAGCCAACGTGTACACCAACATCGCTCTACGCCAGTTGTTTATAGATGCATGTGCCGCGTATCAGCGTGGCATTGTTCACTATCAAACGATCAAATCGAGTGAAATAACAATTGGACCGCATCCAATATCTGGATCATCGACAGTGAACCTTTTACGATTGCTCGGTAATTGCTTTCATTCGAAATCCCGTTAAAAACTTACGCGGCCGCGTAATGCCGAATCCCTTGCCATCCGATCTATATTTTATTTGTTTCAACAATTGTTTCGGATCGTTTCTCTCTTTTTTTTTATTAAGCTAGTTAAACTATTGGATTGAATCATCCGGCCAATTTACCCCGAAATAAATAATCCAGCAATTTCCTTTGTAAAACGTAGTTCGAAGATTAATCGTTGTGGTGGTGGTGTATAGTTGTGTAAGGGAGTTCTACTTTTACTTGCCGTGTACAAACATGAAATATTTGCTGTCGGATCGAACCGACGCGACATGCAATATAAATGTCTGTCTTACTCGATACTGGGTAGATGTCAGTGAGACCAATCGATAACATTTATTCGACTTTCGGTTAAACGTGAGTGTTCTTTCTCGGAGCAACTAGTTTCTGCTTAAAAAAAGCGCGTTCTTGTCTAAAAGTGGAAAGACAAATTCTCTCGCTAACTATGAAAGAAACATTATTTAAATATCATTAATACTTCGTTACAGTTAGTAATTCTGAGCAATTATCAATCGAATAATTTCCAAATTTAAATTCTTAGAGAAATTAGTATCTGTAATGGACTCCAAAAATGACACAGATATTTTCGCAGTTGTACAAAATTTATTTCATCTTCCTTCGCTTTAAACACGAGCACGTGCGTCATTATACATACATACATACAGTTGATTGCACGATTAATAATTAAATAATTTTCCAATTTAATTCGAATAATTCTTCACGCAGTCAACAATGATGAGTAACTGAATAATTTACAGATTTAATTCGAAATACTAATTGAATGAAAAGTTCATTTTCCACGGGAACTGAAATAATGATTAAATATATATATACTGTTCGCAATTATATGGTACAAAAGTCTTGGCACTCCGCACTACTACTTGTAGCGTTCAACAGTGTCAAGACGGAATCGTCGAGGGGAAGTTGTCTGTCAAATAATGAATGATCGATCCGGCTGTTTATCTTGCTCCTACATAATATTTAAGCAAGATAAACATTCGACTTTAGCTACCAATACTTGGTTTCCAACATTGCTACTTGGAGACGCATTTTTCCTTTTTGCGACACAGTAGTTGCGCCAACGTTCCATTTACACGGTCCAGTTAATTAAAGAAAACATACAAATTTACTTGACGTAAAACGTTTCATTTCAACGCGAATATGGAAATAATCAAGAAGCGTATTTTTGCCGCTTTCCCCTTTGCGCTCTCCTGTTTATTATTCCTCCCCGTTGGAAACGCAGATAATTAAACAAAAATACAGTACTTGTTTGTGGCGTTTACACAGGCTTATCACGTTGCCTTATCTCTTCGGGTTTTTAAGGAACGCGTAAAGCGAACGTTCGGAGATTAGCAAGCAAATAACAAAATCGTTTCTCTGAATCTAGTTGGTTTCGCTAGTTATTTTTCCATTTAACTGCGGCAACTAGAAATACAGTAACAATCGATTCGGCGATATACGAGTTATCGTAAAAGCATAATACACAGGAACACGCAAAGTCTGAATTTTCAAATAGTTTCCTCCCAATTATGCGTCGCGGTTTGTTCCGTACGATTATTTCTGAATACGTAATAGCTCTCCAATGATAGTGAAGCCAATATTCGATTCAATTCTCAGACCTCGATAGGACGAATTGCAAATGTATCTGAAGGCTTGTTTATTAGATGTTATCCAATATTTTTGGCAACACTTTTGTAACGCACGCAGAAACGACGATGTATCGTTGACAAAATAATAATGCAGTACGTGTAACATGTAAATTATCACGTTGCAACGAAATTTAAACACCTTGTTATATTTATCAAGCTAAATATATCGAAACGTGGAGCAAACGAGATTTAAACGTATGAAATAAAATGTTAGTTCGGTCGGAGGAGGAGGCGGAGGGGCAGGAGGGAGCAAATATTGAATGAATTTTCGTGTCCGTTTTTAACGGATGCTTTGGCACGTTTCAGAGATATCGCGGACAGTTTTTCTTATTTGTCGATAGAAGTTTTCAATCCGATGTTTCAATTCACGCGGGGTAACAACACGCGGCGGAAATGCCGCTGCGAAAAAACAAATCATTACACGCGGGATTACGAAAGCGCGCGACACAATTTTCCACGCCGCGTTTCTTGTTTGTCGCGACAATTATATTGCAAGCGTGTGTACACACGCCATTATATATTAAATATTTGACAATAATTACGTACATTAAATGTTAAATATCGCACGTGATATATTTTCTATCCTAGAAGATACTCTTTTCTAGATTCAAACATTCTTCGATGAATAAACCACTGGAGCAAAGTCGTTGATTAAATCAAATATTTCATATAAATTCGAAGGAAAAAGAATTTTTGTGAAAAGATTCAGTTTCCTTATGAAACATACACTTCATTTATGAAATTACACGTTTCATTTTTATAATGGGGAACTGAGTAAACTTCTAACACGTACGACATCTTCTTTTCTGCTATCTATCAATCTCCTATCTAAAGTGAAAGCAAAATTTTTAAAAGTATAAAGTAGCAGTGGAATGAGTAATAATAAAAATAAATTCTTGCAATTCTATATCTTTATGAACGTAATCAAAGAAACAGAGTTTAAACAAAAATTTTATTTACGAGTGCCATAATAACTGCTCTGTGTTTGATATCATGTCGTCTACTGTTACATATATTCTTTAAATTTCCAGCATCATAAATTTCTCGAACATTCACCGGTTGCATATAATAAATACGACTCGTTGTATATTTCATAATCAAACGGCTTATAACCGTTAATAATTCGAATTGCCCGAAATATATATTTACTCTGCGATCGAGCGGTTACAACAAGTCGTTAATTCATTAAGTAGTTGTACAACGAACGTCAACAGGTTACAAAATTGATAAAACAGAGCGACGTTGAACGTTGGTTCTCGCTAATACTTGGAGAGAAATAGTAAATAGAATGTAAATATTTTTATTTTCTCATGTGTGTAGTAACATATGCAAATATGCATTGTGCAATAAGTTTTTGATTAAAATATAGGAAAATCATATTTCATCAAGTAGTATAATATTTTACAGAATAATGGTATTGCAACCAATAGTGTATATATATATATATATATATATAGGTGTACACGAATCGCATTTATATTTTATATATATACGTATACGAATCTCATTTATATTTTATACATACGTATACCCGTACCACGTTTATATTTTTATCACACTTTGGACGCACATACCATTCTACTCGTTCATCTTCTCTTTTCCCTAACTACCAATACACAACATTCATACAACACACATCATTCATACAACACACATACTAACCTCGGTTGCTACGCTCGTCGACATTCATAATGTATCACTCTAACAGAATAGAAGACAGCGAGTGACGGTTGTGAAATATGTTTATTTTTAAAATTTGTCTGTCTCATTTTCAATTCACTATTTTCGATATTTGAATCCGAGTGAAAGTAGTAAATAGTATTTTCTCATGATTCAAAAATTTAATGAAATTGCATTTCATTTAGGCATTAAATGAAATAGTATTTCCGAATAGTATCTAGTTATGCAAATATTCCATTGTTTACTATTTTATATCAAATTATTTCAAATTTTCCCCAGCCCTAATACTGATAGCGTGGCTAATAGTGATAATCAGCTTTATATGATGTTTATTGCAACGAACGGAGAAAACGGAGAATTCTATTTTAATCAGCTCTATTTTTATCACGTCGTTTTAACGAATCTAAATGCACGGCGCGGCCCGGCTCGCTTAGGTGGCTAAAAGTGAAACGATTATAGAACTTATGCTAATTGGAATTGACTTTTGCACGCGGAGGGACTTTTTAGTGGTTTTTTAGGGATCCTCCGTCAACAAACTGGGATGGGGATAAATGACAGCGCCGCAGATTGGTGAATTTGATTTTACACGTAAAAATTCTTAGCGTACCGGACACCGTTCCCCCTTTAGAACGACAGAAAAACGAAATTCTTTTTCCTGGTCTTTCAAGAATCCTTCGCCTTCCCACGACTATAAAGAACTTTTCCTCTTGCACGTTTTTAAGTACGTTGCACACCCGACTTTTTGCACTCCGCGGAAGTTTAAACTCTATGAATTCAACCAACTTCCCGGCCCTTGATTATTTTTCTTTTGTCCTATTATTCTCCTTGGTTAGGCTCGTAAATTACGCGCAGAATCGCATGTCGCGTCTTGAGTTAATCCTTAAAAATTACACGAAAAATGTCCGATGCATTCTCTGCATTTTGTAAATGAATCGAGTCAAATAAAAACGCGACTCGATGTTTCGTTAGATCTGTTATGGATCCTCGCTTGAAAATTGCGATATGACTATTGATGATGTAATACGAAATTGGACTTGAAAATATATATATCGCATCAATTTATTGTTGTTGTGCTAAAATTATTTGCAATAATGGTATTGTTACAGGGTGATACTAATCAAAAGAAAATTATCATATTATCATGTGAGATTTATATTTTATTTTTCTAACAATTCGGCCAACGAGCATTCGTGTTCAACGAGCCAACGTCAACGTGTCGCGATAGTTTCAACAACGTAAGAGCGTCGCGTCTCGGGAGAAAAAAAAATCTACGGACGTTAGAAAGCCTAAAATGTAGCTGAGTGGCATATCAACTTCGCACGATAATGTGCACATAGACGCAACTTATTTACATGAGAAAGTACTCCTTTGAGTTTGCATCATTTAACATCACGTCACTGTATCCTTGGCATCTTGTATTCTTGACATGGTCAAGAAACCACTTTACCATTCAAAGGGTTGAAAGAACGGAACGTATACGTACGTAAGTGGAAAGAAATGCAAACGTATACACGTATGTATGTACACCGTACATGCATGTATGTACTTCAACATAACTTCCTTCCTGTTGAAAGCATTCTTCCACTCTCTTGCCAAGAGGGACGCAATTACTTTTTGAATTAATTCTGCATTAATCCTGCAGTTTCAGTTAGAATTTTTGGACTCTATTGATCTGATTACATTTCGCGCTCTGCCCTTTCCTATAAAAGTTTATTAAAATCTTTCAAAAGAATTATGTATTATATAAATTCTTGTTACTGTCAGTGAACCAAAGGACAATATTAAAACTATTTTCCAGAAAAGATAACGTTTCAAACGTACGGGATTAGAATGTAATGTATGAACTTTAATTAAAATTTTTTTAAATGAATATGAGAATATAGTTTAAACGATTCACATTGATGCTTGTAGAAATTAATTACGGTTAATTAAATGTTTGAGTCAAAGGAATTCTTTGACTCAGAAGACTGATTAATCTTTCTTTCTTCTCTAATTTTCAATTTTATTTCCCATGTAAAACTCTCACAAACAAGGTTGCGTTCTCACACGATTTTCTTCATTTTTCTTTTCTTTATTTAAACAAATAGTTAGAGAAAGTTATTCGAAATTAAATTAACAATAAACTTGTAATACGATCTCTTTCAATGTATGTCATTCTTTTCATTTAAAAGATTTTAGTCACTCAATGATTTAGATCAAACGTATTACAATTATTCATCTTTATTTTATTTACATGAACAGATGAATTAGCATATATAGAAAATATAGTTAACAGCAAACAAGTTACTTGTAATAAAATTAATAGAAACAAAGTTTTTTTCCGTTTGAACTACACAGAATGGATCAAGAACAATTCGCGTGTACAATGTGGAAAGAAAAGTTCCATAATTAACAATAGACAGCTCGAACATAAGTCTCGATCGAATACAGTCTCCATCGTCAGTTGACAGAGATTTCAAAGTTAATATTGCTTTATCGCACGACTGTTTCATAAGCTCGATTTCTTGAATAGCTGTACATGACACTTGTTTAAACGAGAATAAGGGCACTTAATCTCTTATTCACCGCAACCCTATTACCAAGAATTACGTTCAGAATGAGGAATTTCTCGGGTGTGTTACACCTCGGTTAAAATATCAATTGTAATATATATAGATAGCATAAATATATATAGTTGTTCGCTGCAGTATCTTCAAATTTTTTTACAGATCATATCTACAAATTGATGAAACATTCGTTCAGTCTTTATTATACTCAGCTCCATAAATAATTTTTACGTACCGTTTCGGGTTACAAAAATAATCGAACGTTATAAAAGTATTTGAATAATATAAATTTTCGAATCACGCGAATCAAACATGTTTGAAATAATTTCCTTCCAACATTCACTAACGTTGTTCCCTCAATTTTAGAATGCGATTAGACTGTCGTGATTTTTGTGCAAAGTCACATTCCTGAGAATGCAATTTGAAAAGCAGAAGCTTAGCTGGAAATTGTGTCATGTATTAAACATTAAATTTACGATATTCAGTTTTCTGTAAATTTTCTTCACGTTGAAATCGCAAGCCGGGGATAACAATCCCCTCTGTCTGTAATTCAGACGATACTGCATCGAGATTACATTAATGTATGCGAAGCGACAAAAGGAGTAACCCGATGGCAGATATAATAGATATAATTGTCTAGCTAGCTGAATTGATGATAAACAATAGATTCAGCCGCTCTTATTCCAACGTTGGACAACATCCGACCAGAATGCATTTCCAAATTGAAACTGTTTTCCTCCGCGTTATATCAAATCGCCGCTTAAGTTTTGTCCGCCATTTCGTACGCGTTTATCACCGTGATCACTTCTAATAAGCTTGTTGAAATAATGGCTCTAGAGCCTAAATAAGACCGGCACATGACGTTCTTGCTATCAGTTTTCCTGATAGTTCAAACGGCCTCACCTTTCACATTTTTCGTTTCACATTTTTCGTTTCACATTTTATAATTGCAACTGTGTGTAACTCTTGCTCGTTTCTGTATGTAAAATAACTTTCGTGTTATTTATCCTGGCCAGTGGGAAATTGGCCAATAGTTGAGAGTTTGCTTACACCCGCCGAATAAGTTTTCAAATTTGGTTCCCACGGGAACGAAAAAGCTTGATTCTATATTTTTTTCTCGCGATGTCAATTGTCCATTGTATCGCACTGCGGCAAATATTTCTATAAATTCATATTTTTATGGACAACCAAAGAAATAGAAATATATTTTCTGTATGAAATATTACATTACAAAGAGCACTCTCTATCATCTATATATCATACATTTCACATTGTGTATCTTCCAAATATCCTCCAAATGCACGTAATTTTCCTACTACTAATGGACTGTCAAACTAAACGAAATATCCAAAGTGAAGTACTCGCGATGATCTTTAACAAATGAAACAAATCTCCATTTCTTCGACAGCCGTTCGAAAAAATCTAGATTCGAATAGAAATTCTAATAGGTTATTTATCAAGTTTGAACGAAAAGAAAATTGTTTCTTTCCCTGTTAAAAAATCCTCAGCTACGATCAAAAATTAGCTGAGATCACTGATCGTTGAGCTTCCTCTTTGCATGCCATACAATTAAATCCGAAAAGTGGAAGAACGCGAACTTCTTGCACACTGCAAGTTTCTTCTCGTCTCTCAGCCGGCAACTCTCCTAATTTTTGCAATATTACTTCAGCTACACGAAGCGTCGACGTGAAGAAATTTCACCCGTCGAACTTGAAGCACGATGTATCATCCGTAGGGGAGCCATTAGACCGTACTGGAATGTAATCTACAAGGTGTTCCATTAAAAGAATGGTCGCGAACAGACACACGATCTGCGTTTGCCCTGCTTTAACCCAGCTCGTCCACGGTGTTCTTCAGTTTTTGCGTATGATAACGCATCTCGTTAGTGCTCCATTTAACGACTGGAAAAGACCTGAAAAGCCTTTGCACAGCTGTTACAGAATTTATAATTTCCGTAGTCGTGCAGCCGGAAAATTCGAGTAATTAAAGGGACATTTAAAACAGAACATCTTCGCTTAATATCATCTTTCGCTGGGCGTAATCTCGGAGAATATTCTCATAATGTTTTCGGAAACGAGGGGCTGAATTACTTGGCTTCTGTTTTAAATAATAATCAATGTAACAAGGCATGGAAGTGAATTTTCTGAAGGAAAAAAAGAAAAGAAAAATGACCGAAACGTTTGTGTAAGGGCTTGGGAAATGTACAAAGATAATCCTTTTATGTGACAAAGATCTTTACTCGCGCATGCACTTTGTATGATCGTAAACGTGAAACGTATCACAATCTACGTTAAAATTTTCAACGATCTTGTTACACGATGACTTCGAAAGTCAATTTACGCTAAAAAAAAAAAAAGGAAAGAAAGAAAGGAAAGAAAGAAAACAAGAGAAGCAGTAAGAGAATAAAATTGAAACGGCAATTTGTGAATGCATCGATGAAATTGCGAGGGGAGCCGCCGCTATACTGGATGGTATAGTTGGTTAAACAGAGGAAAATTTCCCTTTGTGACTCTTCGCTTCGAACGGAGATAACCAATAGTTTGGCCCAGTTGTTCGAATCACTCTGTATACATGTATATCTAATCAGATGTAATGAAATCTAATTGTGAGCACGATTTTCATTTATGGAAACGTAGCGCTATTGATTATCTATGTATATCTAGAACGTAACGAAAGTCGAACAACTCCGCGGCCAAACAGTTGTTTCAACTTTTCACGCTGCGTAAAGTTAGAGCCACGCTAGAAATTTCAACAATACGTCTTTGTCTATGCTCATTGTCGAAGAAAGAGCGCCGGTGGATAAGTTAACGAACTAACCGTGGCTCCCGGGGCAAATATTACATTTTACGTTTGCTTTACTCATTCTCTGCACAGCGTCGTGTAACTCGCTGCTTTGCCGTTGCGTTTCACCAATACGCCGTTATAACGGTAGCCAAATAAATTATGGCTTTTCACAGCAAATCGTTCTCTTCGCCTGTATATTTTCCAATATTTGTTTCACACTCTATAACTTATTGCTTTGCTTCTGCATATTCTCATCGACACATTGTTGTAACAATGTCAAATTAAATTATGCAGCCAGAATGTCGGTGGATGAGTGAACAAAACTAGATGACTTTCAGAGCAAACACTTTCTACGTATATATTTTTCAACATTTGTTTTCACGTCGTGCAACTTATTGCTTTACTTTTGTGATTTGTCAATACCCTGCTGTAACAATGCCAAATAAAGCCAGAGTGCCGTGTAAATAAATTAACAAACCAAGTGACTTTTGGAGTGAACATTTTCAACTTCTCGTGGATTTTGACAGTCCATGTATCCATACATCCAGATCTTGAAAATTTTATTGTATAGCTGTTGTATCTTACCAAAATATCAAATGATTTATTTACAATTATTCTAGATTTTAAATTAAATGCAAACAGCTACATTCAACTTAGAATCTTTTCCTCTTGCGTGTAGTTCTGATCATAATTATACGTATAATTATAAATAAAATATATTTTAATTTCGAAACATGTTACTGCTGTGACCTTCTGTACAATCGAATTAATATTGTTAATAGAATTTTAAAATATATATAATAATAATAATTCTTGCATACGCATATAACGTTTTAATGATCTTATTTGACAATAGTCAGGCTTTTTATCAGACAATTGTCTAAAAATATCATTTCATGCATTTTACGAAATATACTGACACTATGTTAATTTAAATAATATTATTCAATCGAAAGAAATACATTTGCAAGTAATTATTCAATTGTTGATAGCTCTACGACTACCGAAGTCACTAGTTAATAATTAATATTGATATTAATAGTACATTTAATTATCAATGGTAGTTTATTACTAATATTAATGAATGCCGGCAGTGCCATTTATCGATCTCGATATAGTGGAAAGAAATCTAATTAGGCATACATAGGCAGCAAGTACAGATACCAGTTTAATACCTTTTAAAATCAATTTCTCTGGAAATATGCTCTTTGATTAAAAAAAAAAAAAATTCTGCTGCATTTTCGATTAATTTTCTTTTTTCTTTTTTTTTCAAGAGAGCAATTTTGTCCCGTCATAGCAATCGTTTCAATTAACGTTCACTGCGTTATTATGCAGTGAAATTGCATTCCTGTTTTATGGAGAATAGCTTAGTTTTCATTTTATCGTATACACATTTTCTCTCTGTGTAAATATGCTTTATTACGCGTTCCGATATCTTTTTGACGCGTTCATCAGATTTGAATTTTTTTCTATTACTGTCGTTGCTATCTTCTTGTTTTGCGATCTGGCACGTTTAAATCGTTCTCTCCCTGCTCGTGAAATAAACATGAATTAATACTTTCCGAGTAATAATGTGGTTTACGCTTGTAGTATCGTAATTTCGAGTCGTACGTTGGATTTAAAATGAAGTGGCGTAAAAATGTATTGAAATACGAATCAATTTATTGAAACTGAGAGATCGTAAATTTCGTACGTGAATATTTCAAGTGGTTTACTCTTAAATTTAGATAGATATTTTAAATACTTAGCTGCGATGAAATATGTACTTCCTAAGGAAACGTTGTGATCTTGAATATAGTATATTTTAAAAATTTTAAGCACCGTAATTTTATTTTTCTTAAAGAACTGAATACACACTGTGTCAGAGAATGTACGAAATTTCAAATTCAAGATTATAGAATATTTTCTATAAGGGAGAGAAAACTCGTAACATTTTTCATTTTATTTTACAATATTCCATTTTATTTCACGTGATATGATCTGAATTATTTATCGCGCTTTTACTACAATATTCAAAATTCTACGATTCTATTGCTGACTACAACGAGGAAATAATTCAGAATTGGTTAGTTAAAAGGTTTTCGTTTTTGAACTAGACAAAGAATATTGGATGTTAGCTGGAATGTTCAATTCCATCGTTTCATACATCGAATATGACACAGACCTACATTTATTCTACTTTTTCTAAAATTCTTTCAATAGCGAAAAATTGAATGGGCTAAAGAATATCTTGCGGAATCTACTTGAAAGGATCTATTATTGAAGAAGACAAAGAATTTTACAAAAAAGAGAACTCTGTAGATAGAAAAATTCAGAAAAAAGAACAGGCGGATATTATTCAATATTTTCTTTCATTTTTTCTTAAATTTCGAACAATCCGATGGGCATTTTTATATTAACCTCTGATTGGTATGATTAAATTATGAATGATCGTCTTCGTCATATAACATAGACGAAATAGAAATAATAAAAATAAAATAAAATAGAAATAAAAATAGTAGCTTGAAAAAAAACTAAAAAAAAATATTCAGATACCTCTTACAATAATCATAATACTCTTCGTATCATATTTATACCACATCTTTCTATACAATTCCACCAGTAGTTCAAACCAATAATAAAACTCTGACACGTCTTTGCAGTGTGGTAAAGTCACAGCAGCGATTGTCGTAATTTAATGTCGAGTTTACATTTTAATTTCAGTCAATTTCATTCTGCGTTGTGATTTAATTCAATTTTGTTACCAATAATAGTACCCTGTGTGACCGAACAATACTTTTATATTGGTTAACGGAATTACATTATATTCCATCAGTGGTAGTTGTGCTCAATGATAGAACCTCTGTTAAAGTGGTGTGTCTTTAATAAAGGTTATTTCTCGGTTATTCGCAAAATGGATTTGCAATCCATTGGGAAAGAGGATTGAGAGACAGTGGCATACGTGGACAATGCATACGCGGACTACAGGATTTCTTAATTAACGTTGACCGGCACATGGACGCACAGTACACCTGACTTTGATGGACGGGCGGCCATACCAGGACGCGGACAGCATTACCACGAGATATCCTCGAAATTTCGCGGATTCTTCTGCACTGGACAGCACATTTTCCCACTTATTTAAATTTCGGAGAAAGGCACCGGTAAAGACAAATGGACGAGGTACACGAGAGCGGGATAATTAGAAAACGGGAGGGAAGTTTCCCCTTGAACTTTTAATAATTCGGGAACGGAGGAATTCGGAACTCTGTGTGTTTGTGTGTATGCATGTGTGTGTGTGTGTGTGTGTGTGTGTGTGTGTGGAACAAAGTGAAGCACGATAAGCAGCGTGAGAAAACAGTAGGCGTGTATTGTTGGGCGCGCAGAAATTTTCGAACAGATTAAGATTTTTTCGTTTCCATGAAAGAATCTTATCTAACGTCTGGTGTGACAAGTAAACGGAAAGAACGAAAATCGTTTATTAATTATTACTTCGTTTATTAAAGATGTTATCGATATGTTTCTTGTCTTCGTTTTATAGAAGATGTTTTATAGAAGATGCTGTTAAATTAAAATCACGGAACTTTAACGGTAATTGTGTTAATAATTATTAATAAAATTAGCAAGTCGTCGTAAATACTTACGAACTGCTGGGTTTTTATTTAATTTGAAGCAATCTTGACTGAATGTTCGACCTGACTTACGTAAAAGTTTTAATTTCCCCCATGAAGGCTCGTTTCAATTTAGATTCAGGAATTAAGCTTAATTCCTAGTTAGTTTAGAACTTTTACACTTCTGGTATACAACTTTTATCACTCTTATTTAGAACGAGATGTCCGGTTATTCGCCATGTTTGTCTAAAAGGTCTCCATATGTCGAATAAATCCTTAATAAACTTCCTTTGTAAAATTAAACATCGATTGTAAAATTAACGTCCATCGCAGAGCACAAACATGTTTCCGCTGAAGTTTCGTACGCTCGTGGAGCATATTATTTACGAAAGTCATTATTATTAATTATTTATAAATGTGAAGGTCATTTACGAAAGTGAGAAAGGGATGAAATGAGAATGGGATATTCATCAAAATGGAGAGAAAATGATTAACGTACTGCTGAAACGAGCGCACCCCTTGGCTGCTTCTGGAATCTAAAGTGTAGGGATCAAAGTGACTTAAAGGACAAACCTTGTTAGCTAGTTGCCCAAAGTTTGTCAGAAGAGAGGATGTTTTCTGTATTCGGGAGGGAAGAAAAAAACTGTGAAGCAGAGCACCTTCTGACGGAATTGATTTTAAAGTTTCAACTGAGAACGATAATTCTCAGACTTTCCCTCCCCAAACAAACAAAAACCTCTAGAATTTAATATTTGTTGCATGCTGTCCGGCGAATTATTATATTATTCGTTTGTATTTCACGCGGTGTTGAAACGTGCCGCATGTTTACGAAAATTATCAAGTCTCGTAACACAGATGTGCGTGCGTGGAACGATTTTTAAAGCCTGATACGAAAGCAAAATATAAAAGCAATAACTCCAAAATACGTTTCAAATACGCGTACGTTCATATTTATTGAACAAATTCTTTTATTAACGCATAATTAAAAAATTTCACAGGCGGCTATACACGCTGTTATGAAATTCATAATGGAGATACACGCGTATGAAAATTTAAAATGTAAAATGAGAGAAGCAATTGCTGCAAAACGTTCAAAATATACACATATTTCTGTACGTACAATGTGTTTCAGATTCGTGAATTTTCGTATACCGACCTTTACGTTACCCGTTTCAATAATTTTTCTACTTTATTCTGCTTTATTCTAAAACTCTATTTATTCTAAAATACTAGAGCGAATATCTAATTTTTCTGCTACACGGCGTTCCTTTTAAACACGCGAAACTGCGCGCTTTCCATTTTAATCCAACCGAAATTGTTGTACATATTCCCGTGGAGATGCTCTCAGGGCGTTGCGAAGTTCCTTTTTTTATCGAAATCGAATGAGATTATGATAAACGTGGCAACGTGGGGAGGGAAATTTAATAAAAGTCCTATTTAGTAAAACGAGGGTGTAGCCATCTTCTCATAGCGTGTGATACCGCGATCTTCGCCTCTCGGTGAACTGGATGGAAGGAAAAAAGTCAAAGAGAAACGAAAAAGGGGAGGGCAGGAAAAAAACGTTATTCTGTTTTCCTCCTGAACAGTTTCTCACGTCATTTAACCGTTTTAGAGGGGAATATAAAACATACACACACGCATACACACACCTCCTGCCTGACAGTAATATGTATATATTATGTTTCAAATAAATCTTAAAATATCATTTGGATCTTTGAAAGAATTGTTGTTGAAAATTTTGTTCGTACAACGAGACGAATATTTTGCAAAATTACATTGACCAATAATTTATAGATTTTCTTGCATTCGTAGTAAGTTTAAAAGTATGAAAATACACGTAATAATATTCAATGTTATCAATCAGGAATTAATCTCTGGTTAAACAAATTTACGCAAGATCATACTTTCACAAATATTACGAACTAGAAACTTGATAGTACAAATTTATTTCATTCTTATAATATTTCGGATATTTTTTCATAAAAAATATAAGTAAATTTTATGTATGTATATGTGTGCGCAAGAATTCGTAATCCATTTATTATTCTGTTTCCTCGAACTCTATTTGCCTTGCCATTGTCAAATGGTTTGTCAACTATTTGAACGTGGGGCCGATCGATCGATCTCTGGGCCAACTATTTTCACAGTTTTTCTAATTCCTTCTTTTGCTCGTCGTGCGGCTCTAGTTCTATAAAATAGTTATTGACATTTCCTTTACGTGGATTATTTGCATTTCGACAGATGCTTTTTCTTTGCCCCGTTGCCAGCCGGAATCAATAGAGATGTCGATAAATGAAACAAGCGAAAAATGAAATAGCGGCCTGACCGAATTTTCGTGCATTGGGCACGTTAATTAAACCGTGGTCTATTCAAATCGTACAGTCTGTTTAATCATAGAGCTTTAACGAATTGTTACCATAAGAACGACGATTTTTATCATCAATCTTCCGAGTAATCCAATGAAACCTGCTCTCAATTAACTCGTAACTCTATCGCAATTTTCTGTTTTATATATATATATGTATCTACATATATAGTTCAGTATATAAATATGCTTCTTTATTATTCTTGTACAGGCATTAAATTTCAACGAACGTAAATATTTCAATGTTGGTAAATGAAGGATAATAATTTTCGCTAGATACACTCAAAACATAATCTAATTCACAAACAACTTTACTCGGATAAATATCAACGTACGTTCAATATTATGAAGATACACAATGTTTATCGTGGAACGTTTGAAAGTTATGGAAAACAGTGAATTAGTAATTTGCAAAGACGATACTGAAATATGACTACCAGTAAATATCATTGAAATCCTTGTCAACTTCTTTCTTAAAAAGAAAAGTTAAATAATTAAAACACTATTAAGATGAGAATATTAATCTCGTCATTATGAAATATCCACTTAAGAATATCAAATATCATTCGATTGAATTGCAATTTATTAATACAAAAGATACAATAAACGTTAGAAAGGATCGATATTCTTAATAACTATTATAAAGGACCAAAATTTCTGTCGATATCGGTGTCTATTACGACTCATCGGATATTAATTCATATATAGGACCTATATTTTTATTTTTTCGGTCCCATACTGGTCCTAAATCCGTTTCATCTTTTAAAATCTTTTTCTCACGGTTAACGATTCTAATTTTCATTATGTAACTTAGTCACGAATTATTAATATATAATGTGAAAAGTAGAACGAGTCCGCAGCGGCTGGACATCTTTAAGTAAAATGAGTCCGCGCGTGGTCAAGCATTGGCAAGTAGAACGAGCCCGTGTGTGGGCAGACATTTGTAAGTGGACCGAGTTCGTATGTGACTTTTTTGTTAATTTCTTTTTTCACTATATCCCAAGATATTACGACCATCATTACGTTGACACCGTTGACGAGTCGTATCGTCAAGTAGCGTGATATTTTCTCAGAAGATACGACGAAATTATAACTCATATTTTAATTGAGGAAAGAGACACGATTTAGCAGTTACCGCAATTGGATGTGCCGTGCAGTGTTCATACACATTCTTCGACTTGCCATTTTCTGAAAATTTTTCTGAAGAAGAAGAAAACTCTAAACAATAATGGAACGAAACAGACACACGTCGATCGTCTATAATAATTTTAAAATTATTGCGTGACAGTAAAAAAAAAAAAAGAAACAAATGGAAAATGGTCTTGAAAAGTTACGACCAACAGATACAGACGAGCAGAACCTAAAACCGACATGAGGGCCAGTATAAGATCGAAAAAAAATGACTTAAAAATAAAATCCGAGGATCGATACGTGGTCCGACGTCCGATGTACCGAAGGACCGAAATCGAAACCAATATCAACAGAAATTTCGGTTCCTCATAACAGATATTTGGAATATCGATCCCTCCTAACAATCAGGGCCGTAATGTATCAGTCTTTCAACAGTTATTTTCGGGCTCGTTTCTGCCACTCGGTATTTTAAACGCACCAATTTTAAACGCAGCTCTACCCTTCTTTATTTTGCGCTCTTTTCCGCTCAATCCGGATGCAAACTGCACAGATATATATTCCCAGGACACCGCCATGTACATATGTACGTACGGTAGCATCACGTCCACTCAAAAGCTCGGCTAGACGTGCACTTTTCTTTCACACTCTACTTTCAAGCGTTTGGTCCTTTCACACATCGCGAACACTCGAAACTCAGTTATCCGGCATAAACATTCACACCGAAATTCCTTTTCCCGGTCCACGCGTCACGTAACACGATCTGGATGAAATTCTTCGATACGAATGTCCCTACGCGCAATCGCTGTCGGAAACCACGGTCCCCGTTTTTAAATGGAAGATCAACTAGTAAGACTTGCTGGTATTTGGCACGCGACACCACGTTCGTTCGATATTTCTTCTACGGTTATAATCGACGGTTTTTTTACCAGCTCGTCCGAATAATCGGAATGTTAACGACGTGTAAAACTTCGTGCCAGGCATATGTCACGTGTCTGTCTGTATAAAGTCAGAATCTACTGAAATCCGTGGCGAATAAAGCGTGGAAAGAGGAATGATTGAATTAATCATTTGTGTTCAGTTGTGTTTCCTCGATTGACTGAAGTTTAGAAAATGTTTGCAAAAATGACGAAAAATTTGAGTTAATTTTCTTTTAGAAAGAATAATTTTCTAACTTTTTATTTTCATTTTATAAGAGGTACGCAATTCTCGAACGAACTTTTTACTTTTACTCGAATTAATATAACAGTTAAATTTTTTTCTCAACATGCAAGTTATTATTATCGCATTGGTAATATATCAAGTAGACAACGATTTTTATCGAAACTATAAAAACAGAATATTACATGTCGCTTGCCTGCAATTCAGTAAATTGAATATCGATCCGTGGATACTCTCGTTCCACATATTATTTTAAATAATCTTGGGAATTTTTCGATCACGCAGTTTCAAATACACGCAAAATTCGAACCACTTATTCTCGCGTGTCAAATTTTTATTCTTGAAAACGCGTGCAATTGTTGTTCGTTGTCCATTTTCTATATTGTTTCTCCAACAACATTATCCTGAAAATGGAAAGTGCAACAAACCTACAAGGTTCTCACAAAATCCCAAGTAACGATATTTCACGAAAATATTATATCGTTCGACAAATCTGACGAAAATCTAATTGATTTATTATAATTCGGTGAGAAGAGTTTCGTATTTTAAATGAAGGAAACGACGTTTCAAGTGTTACGACTGAAACTAACGACTGTGTTACGACAGAACTGTACGTGTGCTTTTCACAGCACGGACGAATTCTTTTGTGAATGTTCATAATGCGCGAACGTTTCTCCGCTCATGGACTTTTCTATTGTACGAACATTTGCAGCCTGTAAAATTCGCCGTGAATAACTATATGGATATTTATGTAAGCAGGCTTATATGCTCGAGAGAGAACGTTAATGCTGAAAAATTTCGTAGGATCTGCTTTCTCGACATTTGGATTTCTTCGTAGCGACTAGATCTAATATTCAATCTAGAACTCTTTCTAATAAAATTTCTTCGTACTCTTCTCCATATGCACTCTTTCATTAATCGTGATTTGCTTTCCAGACGCTGAAGGATATTTTAGTTGGCTTGCTCAATTTTTTTTTAACTGAGACAGACAGTCTCTTAATAGAATCACCTGTTGAAATTTCCTTTACATCCTCGACCTCTTTGAACGCGTCGAAAGATTTAATAATTCACTATCGTATCAGAATAAAACGAACATTCGTTTTACCAAACTATCACTCAGAGAAGTTCAAAGGAGATTTTGCTTTTTTCTTTTTTCTTTGCATTTTAACATATATTAAACTAGCAGTCTAATGTTAATTGCATTTAATTACATTCACAAAGTAGGATAGGAATTTCACAATAATGCAATTATTTCGCATATCGAGACAATAATTTCGTGGATCTAATTTCGCCATACAATTGTAGTCGTAGGTAGGTTCTATGGTCCGAAATCAATCCCGATCATGAATAACGGAATTGTATTAGGGGCTTCATTGTCCAGAAAATCAAATTTGAAAACTTGTCAAATATATGTACATAAATTCCCTCAATTTGCCTACGAGTCGACGAAAAACTGGAATAAAATTCTTTCACTTGGATTGCACCGAAAATTTAGATCATGCACGTATATTAAATATAGCATCATTCTCGAATAAACATATGTAAATATTCTATACTCCCAATAATGGTAAAAAAACGTATCATACTTCTATAAACTTTCGTTTCCAAAAAAAATCCACCAAATTTCAGTAAATTCAACAATTACTATGCTGCTACGGACTCTTCTTTCAAAAAAAATCCTTCAATTTCTACTATTGTCCACGTTTCACACAGAAAATGCACAATGGAAAAATTTTAACGTGATTTACGACTGATTCCATTTTCACGTTGCACGATCGATTATCCATTGTCCGTTTCGTTCGACAAAAGAAAAAAAGGAAAAATAGCGTGCATACTCTTAATCAATTGCTGCTGCATAGTAACATGTGCGTAGATCTCGAAATGACTATACATAACAGACATAAAGTGCCTCGCGCCTCGATAAACGCAACGATCATCGCGCTCGATCGGCTCACTTCAACTTTGTACGATAAACGACATAAAATTATCAAATTATTTTCTGTTTTTTTTTTCTTTTTCGACGCACCACGCGGCGAGAAATAAGTAATTTCAGACTCGAAGGATATTGGTTGCGCGGGGAAAATGGCATAATGATCGAATTGAGACCATTATACGCCGTTATACAACGAAGTCGCGTGTAATTGGTGGTGATGCGACGTGCCTGTGCAACAGAGAACCGAGAATTATTGATTCAAATTCATAAATCATACGCCGTACAGAGATTATCGTTTAATAGTCTGCTGTTAAATTTCTAATTTACTCTGGTTGTTCGTGCGCATTCGGTTGCGTATATAAGGATATATCGAGATAAGAATAATATTAAATAACTGGATCTTGAAGGCGTCTTGCTGTTGCTATTGAAAAAAGGATTGCATAGAAAATTTACCTGTGTGATCAGTAATAATATGTGATCAGTAATATTTAAAAGATTTATTACGGATTATTATTAATTGAATTTGTCAGAAATATTGCCGTTATTAAGAGAGGAACTACTTTGGAAATTCATTTACATGTATTTAGATATGCTTATTTAATAATAACACAATAGGAAGAATGTTTAAAGGTAGACAATTTATTGAATAATTGAATCTATAAAGGATATTATTGAAAATTACACAAAGAGTACATTTTTACGCGCGCTTATTTGTCAATAATATTCTAACAATAGTATTGTCTATATATATAACGAATTACATTAAACTGATGTAATTAAAATGATATAGGTTAATCACGCTCGATGTAGAACATAAGCAAAATTGTTTTTTAATAAGTTGCTAATTAACTAAACGATCAATATATTGCATTAAGTAAAATTAATTAAACGTTACATCTTCTTCGCGAAACAAATTTTTTCCATAGAATAAAAATATTCGATACTGATAGAAGTAACAATAAAACGTTTTATTCTGACTTTTGATAACTCGTACCACGTGAGTACTTGTATTAAATTATACTTGATCACAGACATAAATAGTTGAAAGAAAAATTACATGATATATCGAATAAAATACTTTGTAAAATAATTTACATTCTATAATGTATAATCTCCAAACTTTTATTAAACCGGCATTATCCAAGCGTGACCTCGAATGCCCTTCGGACATTTCACGTATCACGAAAACCGTGTGACATTAAAGAAATGTCCAACGTCAACGATTCGTCGACGATTGCAAATTTCGCGTTGAAACGACTTTTAAATCAATCTCCAACTTTTACCAAACATTTCACTCTTCAACTTTTAATTCTACTAATTCCAAGTGTCAAGTTTCACGACACAATTATGCAACAATAATGTGTCGATTAACGTATCAGCTGTATCGGCCAGTGTACTAAAAACCACAAAAGAAAAAAAAATAAAATAAAATACAAAATTTGATTGATATTAAATGATTCGACTAATATTCTCTAAAGTGTAGAGCTTGCGTGGGAACAAAGAGTGAAAAGAAAAAACTGACATTTAACTTCCAGTAGAAATTCTCAAAGTTTTATCAAAATGGGTGTGTCAAGATTGCGGATAACGTCCCCTGTCAGTGCCATCCTGAATGAGATTGTCGGTTGTCGGTTAGTTCGCAATTTATAATGGAGAGTTTCGCGTAATTAACAGTACCTTAGCATCTACGTCGGGCTGGTCGTGACCCACGTGCCGAGGTCGTTGAATCTACCGGCGAGGTTTATAACACGGCTATTGAGCAAGCGGCGACGAGATCTTAATTAGTTCTTAATGTTCGTTTATCGTTCCTTCCTTATTGAAAACCTAATGGCACGCTGTGTTTCTTCGATATTGTGAACTTTCGCCACGACTGGTTTCCATCGGTTATTAATGTAAAGTAAAATAATAAAAACTCTAATAAAATAATAAAATAAATAAATTTGTTTCAGATTTTTTCGTCTCTTTCGAACAGTCATCTCTCTCTCTCTCTCTCTCTCTCTCTCTCTCTCTCTCTCTCTCTCTCTCTCTTGATCCATTAACACTCTGCTACAACATTTCAAACGAATTTTTCGTACCATCCAAACACTGTTTCATTTTGCTTTTTCCCCTTTTTTCGGTTTCTTTCTTTTTTTCCCTTTCATCTTCGCACCGCGGAAAATATTACGCCAGAGATGAAAAATAAAAAACTAGTTTAATGTGAAAATGAAATAATTGATGTTTCGAGATTAAAACAATTTAGATTTATTCTTTCTTGTAATTTAGATTTTTTTAACGGTATAATTACGAGTAAAGTAAAACTCTACGGATTTGTACAATACATTTACTCGTTACTATTCGTTCATCCGGCTCCAGTACAATTTTATGAATTATTTCTACATTTTTCAATACCATTTTTCATCACCAACTCCCAATAAAAACGCAACGACAATGTACAATAATTTATTTACGTTTTTCTTACCGTCGCTCAATCCTCGATAGGTTAATTTCAGCGCCAGCGAACACTCTGACATTTCACGAGCGGCTCTCTCTCTCTATTCCTACACCATCCACTCCATTATCAATCATTCTGCGCTTTTAAACATTTCATACACGTAGCGTACAATACATTCTTGCCACCCTGCAGCTAAGCCATCTGTTACCACGCATAGCTAAATCTCGTCGCGCATTCTCTACGTCTTGCCCCTTACTCGCAACCGGTGCTTTATCATAAATATGAGGCTTGCTTCTCAATCATTCGTTATCAGCACGGAAATTCCAACTCCCGCGATATATTTAGATTATTATTACTCGCATCTCCCTTCAGCCTCGCTGTTGCTTGTTACAAATATAAACCCCTTAAACTGGTGTTCACCTAACTCGCTGTACGTGTTCCCGTGCTCAATCACGGTCTCGGAAATTACGCGGGAGTCGTTTGTTAGGATCATAAGGGCGGCGAACTTTAATAACAACTCATAACCTTGAATGTGAATACAGTACGTGCGCGTGTATGTACGGCCACCGAAAAATATATAATACTCGGGATTTACGTAACTTTCGGCCAGCTGACTGTTTTGAGAGAAGCTGAATGTTGCTTTCTGTCAACAAAGTTGAACTTCCGGGTCCTTCTGGAGGATGCCGACTGTCCCTTGGGAATATTGCTAATTTCACTGAGTGACTCAATCGGAACGAAATAACTCAGCAAAATGAATAAATCCCTTCTGAATAAATCCCATCGAGTTTTTCTTCGAGGATTCGGGATTACTTAACGTTTATATCTGTGATTAGTCAATGTTCCATGCAACAGTCACTTGTTTCTTTTTTCATTAGGTATCTTTTGTTTAGAAAATTTTGGAGTAAAGTATTTGTATACACAGGCAGATTAAAGTATAAATGTTATCATCTTTACGTAAAATTTCATTCGTCTAGAGCAATTAACTTTAAAATAAATTGAAAAAAGTTGCAGCTAACTTTTTCGATGCGATTGGAATATTTGAGAAGCAAGTTTGAAACACGAGCAGAAAAACTGGGACGAACGATATTAATTTCGTAACAAACGTCAAAGTCCAGAAGTCGGTTATTATTAGGCTAGGAATTTTTATGTAAAATTATACAGAGATATGTAAAACATCCGACTCGTTGTAATATTCATTAGGTGAGATAATTTTTTACTTAGGTTCGATCTTCTTCTTCGTAAAATTTGCATACCCGCGGTCTGCTTATTACTATGTATTTAACAAACAAGCGCGAGTTCCAAACTTGTGACGATCAAAGTAATGCAAACCCGGAAGATCGATATAATTAACACGTCTAGTAAACGTACGAACACCTGGGGTCTCGACATTCTCATTTAGTTTCAACTGGTAGAAACAGTACCACTAAGAATTCGAAAATGTAGATTACAGTCTAGAAAATGAGTCTTATAACTCTCAATGTATATATGAAAATAAAAAAATCAATGCGTATATATATATATATATATATTACATATAACAGCTATTTAAGTATAGTAAACGTGAAACATAATTCCACGAAATGTTGAAAATTATTAACATTAAAGTTATCAAATACTAAGATACAGGTTTGCAGCATTTAAAATACAAAGAGTAGAAAAAAATCTCTAATACAATGGAGGAAATCTCTAAAAATTACATCATTTGTCCGTGTAGAAAATTATAAACTGATAATTTCACTATTAAGCTATTTTATACTTGTACAGTGTGTTACGTTTAAATAAACATCTACGCAATAGATGCGTCACGTAATAATTTCTAATAAAATAATTGAAGTTTCCAGAAACATATCAGAAAATTTCAAAAAAATAACAAACTGCCGGTTCTAGTATCTAAACTATTTTACGCTTGTGTAGCATTTTAATTTCTAAATCAGATAAAATTGAAAGAACCAAAAGACACTGTTCGTTTCGTAGATTGCAATTATCTCGAATTTCGCGCGGTCGTAAATTTCTACCGCGATGAAATCGGGACACGTTTTAAATTGGCTTGTACGAAATTAATCATCAGCAGAAACCGAGGTACACAACGAGAACGCACGTGTTATTTCAAATCGCGCAAACAACGCGTTACATTGCCGAGTTCTGAAACAAAATATAACAATAAATGTAGAAATTTGTTCTACAATTGAAACATCGAAAGTTCAGCGTAGTTGAAAATAATTTTCCTTTCAAGCGACACGTATAAGTAACACCATGGATAAATATTTGAAAAGAACATGGATACCATAATGCTACGTTATCTAGAACAAAATAACGAGACCAAGTATAATTCGAAACACTTGTAAAGGATACTTGAAATATATCATACCACTGAACTGAATAGAGAAGCAAGTACAGAGAAGCTATTACAAAATAATTAGAGACGTCGTAACAAGAATGTTAAAAATATGTAAAACTACTCTTGTGAAACAAGAGGGAGAATAGTAACGTGAAATAGCCTAAAATCGATAATTTTATTTAAACGTGCGCTGATAATTGAACTGCGAGTATTTTTGTATCTTTATAAAAATTACTGAATAAAAACTTGTGTCACTCCTGAGTATTACACTTTATATATTTTTGCATGTTACGTGCATTCCCAATAATAATTGTAATAATTTAAATTAATTTAAATTAGCGTATTAATTTAAAGTAACAAACGTTAAAGGAAAAAGATGTTTCGTCAAACTTTCAAACACGTACAAAGATCGAAAATTTGTACGAACGTGCTTATGCGTTATGGGTTAGCCAGGTTGAAACGAAAGTAAATGATTCTTCAATTTTTACGTTTCAGATATTGAACAAGATGAGCGTGGGGAAAATTTTAACATGGATATCGTATTCTATGATCGTGAGCGAGTGCCACATTCGAAAGGGACGTGACGAGGATGGCTCCAAGTTAATACGTATCAACGGTGACGTGATTCTTGGCGGGATCTTTCCAATGCACGAGCAGGTACATTTCGATTGTTCACTGTGCGTAGAACGAATCGTCTTAAATTGACGACGTACGAAAGCAAAATTCTATAGCAGTGGCAACTTTCATTGTGTCGCCGAAATTTGATTACGAAGTTCGACGGAAAGGAATTAAGCCACTTAACCAACTTGCGCTAACTTCGGAAATTACGTAACAGTCTCACTTCTGAAACGTGAAACTCAAAAATAAAATAAAATTTCAGAAGAAAAAAAACGACGCTTCGTTTTAGACCTGCGTAATCGAGCCAGTGTCGTTGGTTTAAAATTCCACGAGTCGCGAGTTCGTAGTGTTTCTTTCCGATTAATTAATTATTTTTCTCTCGGTCATTGATCAATTTTTAATTTTTTTATTAATACGTTATATTTTAAATATAATGCAACACGATATAAAATTATTAAGCTACTCTCAGTAGCACGATTGTTGCAAAAATAAATTCTCAACTTCGCGTTTCACGAGTAAAATTCGGATTAATTTGGACTGACAGATTTAATATTAAACAGTGATAAAGTGTTGCGAATTTCCGGCAGTAAGTGAAACACTATTGTGATTTGAATTTCAATGTTGAATTATGTTATTATTTTTTTAAATTAATATCAAAGTAAATTCTATTTCGATCCATTTACTCAGTCATAGAGTTCAATTTATATGATATTGATATTAATGCTTGAATTTACCAATGCATTTTGTTTTATTATCATATTTGTTTGTATACGTAAGCTCTCGCGCATTATCGTGTTATTAAATATCGAAATCAGTTATCTCTGTGAAGAAAAATTGAGGATTTTTTAAACAAGAGAGAAACATATATGTTGAAACGTTTCATTAAAAAGAAAACATTGTACAATATTATTGAAAAGGAAGTTGGAAAAATTCTATTACACAGACGAGACATTAATGTTTTCATAAAACTAGACTCCAGAGCGAAACGTTTTTCGTCGTTTAAATACGTTTCTCCCCGGAACGTGATCCGAATATGTATTTCGCGACACAAATTTTTTAACTTCTTTCAAGCGCAAAATATCTGACACTGAATGTTATTCAAATCAGAAAACTAGTCCGTGGAATGTTTAAACTCGCTTGTTGAAGTGCAAGCAATCACTTTTATTTAATCATTTTTATTCACATCATTTTCAACCATAAGGTTTATTTCTTGATAATTAATGTACATACATATATTGTAGCGGAAATTTGTATATCGTTGTATTTAGTTTACAAACTTTATTATTCGTAAACTATCATATAATTTAAAATTATATTATACAATTCACAAAAATTGCTACATTGATTTCATAATAGTGGATATTACAGACGTCATCTCTTGAAAGCGAATTATTTGTTATAAATCTTTTTATAAAATATATTGAAATATTTCCAAATAAATATTGCTCGCAGTCGGAAAGAGAAACATTCGGAATTAGTTATTATTCTTTCACGGACTTCGCTCTTTCTAACACGTTGCGAATCGTGCATCGATGAAAGACAAATAAAAAACACCGAACGTTATTTATCTAAAATATTTAATACCATTCGCTCCATTCACTACTTCATTTATTCCAAGCTTTACAAAACTCTTCCAACGATGAAACATTGAGCACTCGAACGTTTTACAAAGACTATTGAAGAGAATTTATTTCTCGAGGAATTTTTTTGGAAGAAGGCTCGTAAAACATCCTGAAAAAATAGTCTCGGATAAATTTAGATATCGCCTGCGTTTCGCTGTTTCTGTTATATCAAATATTTGATGTAATCAACTGGACTTTTCAATACCAACAATAGAGATACAGGGCAATAGTGGGACGACGTTCTCCGAATTTATTTTATCTGAAATCGTGACACTCGACAGATTTTCGAGGGAGAAGTTGCCGAACTGTTACTACTTGGCGAAGAAGAATCATACAATAATTCGCCTGGATACGTTTCGAAGGAGGAAGCCTCGACTTTCACCTTTGTAACTTAATTTCCCGCGAAGACGCTTTCACACTAACAAGCGACACGCCGAGAATCAAAGCGGAAATTTTACGAAATCAAACGACTCGACTAGAGTTGAAAAAAAATTCCTCTTCGCCACTCGAGTCATTGTCAATTAATACTCTTTGCAATAATTTAATGCCTTTAATTTAAAATTTCTTCCACCGTGTTGCCTTATTTTGTTTATTAAAATTTTACTATTTCTGTGAATCAGAATGTCACGAATGAAATATTGATACTTTTGCCGTTTCAGTGCTATTATGTTATGTCCCAAGATTAATCCGAGTAATTTTCTTCACGAATGATAATTTAAAAAATCGACAATATCTCGATGGAAGTTTTGCAATTAACAAGCGACTTCCGTTAGTACTCGAACGCTGAATATTGATTACAGTTCTAATTTTGTAAAAAGAAATTAAAAGCTTTAAAGCTTGAAGCCTCTGCTTTCAAAACACACCGTTCATTTTATTCCAAGATGTGTTTGTGCTACGTAACAAATAAAAACATTTTAGAATAAAACGAACGATGTATTTCAAAAATAGGAGCTGTAAAATTAGTCCAAATTTGTTACTGTGTCATTGCAATTATAACAGTTGTTCATGGTCCGAACATCAATAGGAGTCAGAGTGTTTGTTTGCATCACGTATTGAAGCAAAAGTTACATCAGTTAGTCTGCAATTGAAAAATAAGTTTGAATTAATGAGACAAGATGATGTCCTACTGGAAATGTAATACTGATCGATGGAGCGTTTTATTCAGCGTGGTTCTTTTATGTAACCGGAAATATTGGACTCTGTTCCTTTTTTCACCCCTAACGTATCGATAGAGTGGAGCTGGCGTGTTTCGCAGAAGTTCCAGAGGGAGTTGAACGTAAAATGCATTTTTCTTTCCTAACTTAATATTTATGTGAATGCACCGAGTCACGAAATGGTATCGGTTGTTCCATTTTATACGATTTCCGTTTGACGTTAATACGATATTACCTCGTAGTATTAGTAACTTAGGCTCTCTTTATTCAATAAGCAAGTAAACGTTGCAGAATGTATCTTTTGTCTTTTCGATATTAGGAACATTAGAAATCTCACGAAGAAAATATTAAGGCTCGCAGATTCTGATAAATTCTTTGTCAAATTGACCAGTCACGTAATCGAGACTTTCTTTTAAATGATACGTAATTTTAATTGAAATAACACACGGGAAAAGTCACGTTGGATCATCGACGGAATGTGTTATTAACGTAAATAATAATTAAATCCAAATTACATTCTTGGAAATATTAATAATTAAATAATGATTCTTTCTATTTTTGTGTTTCCCGTTCGATCCAGTTGATCTAGAAATTTAATGTAATTGTCATTATAATTAATTAACCTTTGTCTCAGTCTTCAACGCGCGTACCCGTGTGCATTCCTTGCCATCTTAAGGCTCTTCACCTCCGTCTTGGTGACATGATTTTCACGGATCACGTGTTTTTCATAGATGTATAGAAATGCGCACGAACTGACCCAATGTGAAGAGAAAGAAACGTGTACGTACTTACATAAATCACGACAGGCGTGCATTTAAGTTTTCTTCGCTTACTAAAAATAGGTCAGATAGACGATTGGATTTTCTAAAGTTGGCTTTTCTTTGACGGACGAATCCATTTGTGCAAGAAATGTGGAATTTATCTCGAGATAACAAACATCGGGCAATAAAGACGATATTCGTAACGTTACGCTCGTTCTCAGATTGTTATTAGGATATTTGCTGTCACTTTGCGCGTCTCTTTTACCAGTGACAAATATTAAAAATACTATTCAACAATTTTGCCCTTCAATCCGATTTTCAGGCCATTTATTACTTTTGAAATGTATTCATGGAATTTACCTGGAAGAGCGTCGCACGTATGTAGCAAAAATGTTATATCCTCGTTAAAATTTTATATCCTCTTATCCTACAGATATACGTATAATAAAAATTTTATATCCCATTTGAATATCTTTTCTTAATATCCACCAAGAAATTTAGCAAAAATTATTCAGTAGTGAGATCAAAGTATAACGATTAATAATAGTATAACAAAGGTGAAGGTAGATATTTATTTCGAATTATCATATTAAAACTTGAAATCGACATAGGTCGATTCTAAATTCTAATAAAATATAGCCGATTAAATACAAATCGAGACCGAGCAATTAAATACTTATCCTCCTCGTCTTGTTCTCCGCCCTTTTATTGTCGCTTCGTTTTGCGTTTTAAGATTTAACGCTTCCGCGAAGTTATTCCAACGATACAATGAAAGAAGAAAATACGTGACGGCAATTTCGCCGCTTTGTAAGCATAAATGAGCTCTGATAATCAAATCTGTGTTATCTGAGCTAACGAGGAAAAGCTGCCAAACTGTTCCTTTCGCTGTTTAACGAAACTTTCCCAGTTCGCAGGACTTTCGTCAAGCACATTCTCGTTTGGACGCTGTGCCTAATTGTTTACGATGTACATGCATGCACGTTAACAGCTGGAATTAAGCCACGTGTATCTCGGAGTAATGCTAATTTAGATTCTCCCGTTGTAACAGTGGCAACGCGGTCCAATGTATCTTGAAGATGTCTGCGTTCATTTGAATATATGGAAGCAAAAAGAAAATGAAAGGAGGAAAAATATTCGAGAAACAGTGTTCCAAGTTTCCTCTGAAAAACAAACTTCCTCTGGGTGTTCCAAGTAGCAGGAGAATGTTGCATAAATACAGATCATTTTGCAACCTCGTTGCAAAATTTGTAATAAAAATACGATAATACAGAGCACGGTCACTACGCTGCCTGTAAATATTTTACTCCGGAATATTTTATTTCGAGGAGTGATAAAATATTGGACTGATCTTTCTATAAAATTCATTTTAACTTCAATCAATCCACAGATATTAATATTTGTTTCATATATACGAACTTGCTTTTTTTTTTTAGTTTTCATTTTCCACGCATGAAGGATTAATCGTGTAAAATTGAAAGAGATGAGTATATATTTCTTAATCAATCGTTTACAGATGCATTGAACACTACGATAGGTTGGTTACCAATCGTAGATCGAACTTTATCATCTTTGGAATAAAGTCGGTTCGCTTCGAAATTTATTTTATTCTTTACGTTGTAATTATTCAATTTATATTTCATTATTTTTGCTGCAACTGATGTTTTTGCTACGACTGTTTCGTACGAGCTCTGCTTGTACAATATTTCATTCTCGTTTATGTATATATAGAGAGTCGAGTATAGAGTTTCCAAAATTTGGGACATTCCGTGCAACATAGATACACGGCCGAGTTAATTCAATAGTCACAGTCGATGAACACCGATTGTTGAACGATACCGAAAGCGAGAGCTCTCTGTCGAGTAATTTTACTGTTTTATTTCTGTCATTTCCACCTCGTCGGAGATCGTGCAATAAAAATTCCACGAATATTTACTTTATTTCCAAATTTGTATGCTCGTGTTTAAAAAAAAGAAAGAGAGAGAGAGAGAGAGAGAGAAAGAGAAAAGACTATCGATGAAAATCGATAGTAACGATGCATATTTAATAGACGGATGGGAAAAAAAGACACGCTGGCGAGAATCGCGTCAGATTTTAATATCTCCGCAGAGAGTTGGCCGAAGATGGTAAATCATCCGAAAAGAAATGAAACTACAGAAGACCGTCTAAGATCACGCCCACAGAGAATTACGGTGAGGTAGGATTGCGCTGATACGAGTGCAAAGAAGTGGCAAAAGATTGTTTAATCTCTCGTGCATAATTGTAACTTGAATCCTGTATTTTTATCCGTGGGGATGGAAATTTGTTTGCGGAGGTATCGGGCTGGCAATGATTACTAAGAAAGTACAGTGATTCGCAAGAAGCGAGAGGAACGGTTCTAAAAACAATTTTAAAGAGCGGAAATACGGATAAAGGAGGAAAATTTCGCGGAAAATAATTTTAACAAATTTATTTTTTACACGAACCGCGCGGCTTTGTATAAATTTATTTACAGCAGCGTGGCGAGTTGAATGGTTTTAGAGATAAAGAACAGAGATGAACGGAGGACCGTGAGTGTGAAAAAAAAAGAATTTCAAGAATTTCATCTGGCTGTTAATTAACGTCATAGTTCAACGAAAAGATAAAAATCGAGAAAAGCCGAAAGTATCATAGTAACCAAAAAAAAAAAAAAAACAGAATTTAAATAGAAATTTCCTTCGCCTAAATATTTCGCAACGAATACTTCTGCTGAATATTACAACGAATATTTCACTTCGGGTAGTCGGTATATTCTACATATTTCCTCGTGACGGGCGCATTCTGTAAATTTCCGCACCTTTGAATTTTTCAGAAATATTTTTCGCCAGAAAGCGCAGCTTTATTTTCGAAAATATCACCTTACGATCTCTCTCTCTCTCTCTCTTCTTCCTCCCTGTGCAACTCGTAAATAGAAACAATAGCAAATTTCTTGTTTAAATATCAAGCCGGAAAAATTTCAATTTCATTCGAACAACAAGAAGAAACGTAAAGGTAGCCGAAAGCTTAAATTCGTCGTCAAATTATTGCAACCGTTGGATTTACATCGAAGTGGATTTATGTTAGTACCTGGCTGTTTGTCGTCGGTTATCGTAGACAATCTGCAATTTATAAAAGCCACGTTAACACAAACAGAGGGAAAAGTCCACTGACAAAAAAAAACAAAAAAGAAAAAAGAACGAGCCTTTAGGATCCATTTGTTTCGCAACAGAGCAATTATCCTACACATGAAATATAGAATTACAACGAAACTTTTCAATGAAAAGAATTATGATGGTTGCGAGCGTGAAATCCCGATTTTACAGAATCTGAATTAAAATGTAGGATCAATAAACCCTGATATTTTAAAGAGTATTATCAAGTTGGCGTGGCTCGTGAGAAATAAACGTGTAATTGATAAATTATAAAACATGAAAACCAGAGATATTGGAGTTCTTTTATTTTTTTTTTTTTCTTTTTCAGTTATCACTCATAAACGGAAATGAAAAGAGAGAAATACACGATTTTTTCGCTGAACAAATAAAAAGTTGTAATTTAATAACGATCACGTGTGTTTGTACTATTTGCAATATCTCTCGAATAAATATCCCTCGAATAAAAATTGGAATACTTTTTGCGGGAAGCATTAAAGAGAATATTCAAATATCCGTCATCCGAAAGAGAATTTTTCAACATTGCGTGAAAATGTAGCCTGTCAGTGATTCACGAAAATTCTAAACTTAGAAACGGAATTACTTACAACCGCGTGACAGAATATTCTCGCCGGAATGTAGATCCTTTTTAACCTCTTTTTTTCACGAAGTATGCGCGATCTGCGACTTGTAAATTACGTCTAGGATACAAGTAGCACAATTGAGCGAACTTTTGTCAGATTCCTCTCTAGAGGACCGTTACGAGTCTATCACATTGCCCATGGATTTTATTCATAGTCATATTTTTATTCATAGGTGTCAAGCTCCATCGGTCAATCGCCATGCGGCGCAGTGAAAGAAGAAAAGGGAATGCAACGTTTGGAAGCTATGTTGTACGCCCTCGACGAAATAAACTCGGACAGAGAGTTACTGCCAAACACCACGTTAGGCGCACTTATCCTCGACTCCTGCAGCAGCGACACTTACGCACTTGACCAAAGTATGGAGTTCGTTAGATCTTACATGAATCAAGTAAGTCGATACGTCGTATATTTTCATATTTTAATATTAGAACAGGATTTTTTTATACATTTGTGGAATATTTCTAAAACAATTGATAAAACGTGGTACGCGAAGATAGTCCAAAAATTATAGGACGAGCTCGAAACTTTACAAATTTGTGAAACAAGTTCGTGAAACATTTTTTTCATTTTTCCAAAGTGTTGATACATTAACAATTCTATTGTTAGCAATTTTGAACTTCTGTTATCTACGACTAAACAATAAAAATAAAACGTATCCCAAGACTTTTGAGCTTTTCACTTTGTGTGTGAATTGTCTGAAAAAAAAGTAGATTTTCTAGATAATATAAGGATTGTATTTTTGTTTTTCAATTTTTTACTTATCGCTGCTACTTTTATTAAGAAATAGTTATATTGAAATATTTCTTCGTTTTACCTTTCTCTCTGTTGTGAATAATCATAACGGCCCTTATAAATCTTGTTCGTGCACGATTGCGTGCGCTTTCAGCTCTCTCTGAGAAATCATTTTACGCACAGCTTTATCGCTGGACTACTCGTCGAAGCCATAGTTATATAAGTGAAATTCTTCTTCGATGGAGAACGTTGAACATTCCTTTGTGGAATTTGCCATAGGAGACCGTTTCCAATTCTGGGAAATTGTTTTAAAAGAATGTGAACATTTTAATATCCACGGTAATTCAACGTGTTACAACGTTTGTTTTTCGTTTTTCTCTTGATTCGTTTATTTCAAATTAAACTCGAATGCGAGTAATTCCTTCGTAAATAGAAACAATGAAGAAGGAAAAAAGAAAAAATTAGAGTTGGTGAAAGAGATATGTAAAATAATGTAAATTGCACGTTCGAAATTATGTAAAATCACGTATTTTCCGAGATTATCTTATCAAGCTTGAGTATGCCTTCAAGGCAGTAGATTAATCTTTACCCATCTCTAACACCAAGAATTAATAGAGCAGATTTATCAATTTCACTCCGCTCAACTTTCGAAATCCTCTCTCTGTAATAAATTCCACGTGATGCATCGCGTTTGAAAACGATATCAATTAACCAATAAATATCATTGAAAATTACCGTGACAAATTGCCCCTTGCAATCTAATGGATTTTAATAAGATACCGGGTAATGACAACGGGGAACGAAGGAAACAAACTGTCCGCTATTAATTTCCCTCCAACTACTGATCAAGATGACAATATCTATCCTAAAGAATCAACATTGCCTAAGCGATTATTAATGTCGATCACGAACGAGTATATATAGATTGTAAACTTTAAGTTGAACTCTCTTCTCCTATTAGTGATTATGAACTTTAGTTAAATATCGTTCGGTACCAAATTAAACTTCATTTTAATATAAGCAAATATAACAACTTTTCTAAGACCTACGAATGATGCGAGTAATTTACGAACTTACTTAACCTCGCGGCGAAACTTTAGAACGAAGACCGCGTCTTTAATTTACTTTCTAAGAGAACACAGAAGAAACATCATTACGCGATGTCATTTAGTTAACTGTTAGCCAAGCGAAAATAATTTAGAAGATCTGTTACACCCATGTAGATGCAGATAGATAATATAAAGGATAATATATCTGATGCAGATATGGCCTTTGGAGAGACCACTATTTCTTTGGTATCTGACGCGAAGTAGAAAATTTAGAATCGATACTCTGTCATCTCCCGTCCGTTTCAAGCATGACGGACGCTAGTACTACGTATAAGTAGTATAGGTCTAGCATTGGCCAGACTCGTAGCCAACCTTTCACCGACCGACTTGAATCCATCTTATCTATATTATCTTTATATTAAAAATTGTGATTCTATTGCAGTGCTGTATTTTTGGAAATTATAATTGTAATGGTGTTGCATATTACATGTAATGGCGTTATACGCTGCAAGTAGTACAGGTCGTAATATCGATCAGACTCGTAACTAACGAGAAATATTGATGATGAAATAATTATAACGATATTGTACGACTTTAAATAATTTTTATTATCTGCTGCATTTTTATTTCAAAATATGAATCACATTGATATAATTATTCCGAATAACAAAAATAAAAAAGTAATAATTCAGTTTGTTAAGTTTAACGAATGTTTCACATTAATTTAACACTTGCTGTTAACTCGAACTGATTTATTGTCGAATCATTAGCTATAATAAATCACTTGGATTTTATCTTTAATATCGGCAGGAGTTTTATAGAACAAGTCAAATTTGCTACTTGCAAAATTTATAACGTGCCTTCAGTTAATTACTTTTAATAATGATTTACACTCTATAATAAGTATTGTCAGATGAATAAATATCTCTCGAATTAGATAAACTTCACCCGTAAACTGATAGTGACCAATAAAGGATCAATCGCTATTCCGAATGCAGGATAATAATTTCATGTTGAATGGTGATCGTCGATAAACAAACCAATAAACAGAATCGTTCAACTGAATGCTGTATCGTTCAATAACTCTGCCTTCGAAATAAGCTATAAATTATCTGGGCGTCATATTTTCTGTCCCAACGATGATTGTTGGTAATCAGTGTTTAAATATTAAATTCACATTATGAAAATTAAGATTTTGTTAAATTGTTTACGCGTGTAATGTGTTTTCAACATTTGACTTCCCGTAGCAAAATGTACGCGAAGAAATTTTACTTCATACTTGCAATTTGACTGCATCTTCTTTATAATTATTTTTCAGTTGTGCTACGGACACTTCTCTCATGCTTTTCTATAAGATTAAAAATCGATCATTATATGAGAAAATATAAAATACATGCTTTTTCAAGAACTGGTCCAACCATGACACGAAGATTGCATTTTTATTTCAGTAATTTTCAGTTAAATGAAGTATATTTTTTAAATAAAATAGACTGAACTCTAATACTGAAAAAAATAAAAGTTAACAATTAGCAAACAAATGACAAAATTGTACTAATTCTATTATACCATACTGGATACAATAAACTATCTCGGTACGAGTTGTTCGTTGAATGGTTTCCACTTAAGATACGCTGTTTCTGCAGTGTCGGTTTCAATTCAAGGCGACTATATAAAGCAAATCTGATTGACAAGTAGAATAGATACGATACAAACGCGACGTGATTTTTCTTTTATTCATATTTGCAGGATATATCGGAATACAAATGCGAAAATGACAAACCACCGATATATGTGCCCCATAAACCTGTCACCGGCGTTATAGGAGCTTCCTTCAGCGTAGTCTCCATTATGGTAGCCAATATTCTCCGATTGTTCAAGGTATTGTATTTGAAAGCCGTTTTCACTGAAATTAAAAATTCACTGAAACTGAAACGACATGTACATGTCACTGTATTTATTGTAACATTTACATGTTAATTAATTGATTAAAATTAGATTTCGTATCACTTGTAATATGTTTCTCTTTCTACTTGGCAACAAATTCTTTTGTTAGATTTATTAGATTGTTAAATGTTTCAACTTGTTCGATTATTATTCTAATATACAGTAATTGATATTAAAAATTTACAAATATTAAAAACAAATGAATAAACATTGATAGTAAATACAATTAAAAGTAAATACATTAGTGCGTTGTTGCAGGCAATAACCAGTAAATTTCTTTTTTAAATTATTCTGGTATACAAGTAATAATTGAAAGGAAAAATATACTTGCAGATATTTTTATTATATTTTTACTGTCCAAGGTGTTACGGATACTATGAAAATAACATGTAAAATCTAATAAAAGAATATTATTATCTATTGGAATATAAGGAATACTTTTGTTGCCATTGTCCATTAAAATAGTAGACAGATTTCCCATCGCTTGGCACTTTGATCTTTTGTCCTGAAACATGAAAAATTTAAATATTCGATACACGAGGCTTCAATTGATCGGAGTTATACGATTACATGTAAAAATACGCTCGGATATTCAAGCACGTATTTAGACTCACAGAGGAAAGAGATGTTCGAACAAATCAGTGAGGCCTGTTTTGCATTTCCCCGTTCATTTTAATACTATTCAACCCATCCGCCTCCATTTATATGCATCGCGTATCTCTCACTGCATGGCTTCGAACGCATTTACATTACATAAAGTCATACATGTCAAAAGATTTCGAGCTTCAAAGCTGCGTGAGAAAATTTTTTCAATGCAGATTCCCCAAGAATGGATCCTCAAGTTCGTGCTGGCTGTTGAATCGTTTCCCGACGAAATTTGTTTGTTCTAATTGCAAGCGTATCTACGGCGTGATATTGAAATTGTTGCCGAAGTAACTGTAATATAAAACTGCCAGGCAAAACTATTGGGCAACTATTAAACGCACGTTAACTTCTGCATCGCAATTTGCCAAGTGTTAATTTAATTAACTGTTGTGTTTGTCGGACTAGATCGTTTAAATGCAGCGCGTCATTTGCGGCTTTGTTTCTTGTCCGTCCGTTTCGGGTGCTGACGCGAACTCAGTAAGTTAATTAATCGCTTTTGAAGCACTTATACGGAAGAAGTTAGAAACTATTCGTTTCACACTTCCCATCATTTTTTTATCATTTGCAACGCGATGAAAATGCGTACGCAAAATGTAAAATATGTTGGAGCTTGTTTCAGACAGTTTTCTTTTTCTTTTTTTGTACTCATAAATTTCAATTTTGTAATTCACGTGGAAAATTCACTCTTTTAAACTCACAATCGGAGCGCCTTGCTTGCGTCTTCTGCGTGGAAAGGAACGAATTCCATTACTATTTTAAATATCCCTGTTCCCTCCTGGAAATTAAAAAAAGAAACTTCAAGGGGATATGTAAAGAGAGATTATTACATCGATTGCAGATACCGCAAATAAGCTACGCATCGACGAGCACAGAACTGTCGGATAAAAGTCGCTTCGAATATTTTAGCAGAGTGGTGCCACCAGATAATTTTCAAGCTCAAGCCATGGTGGAAATCATTCATCAACTCGGTTGGAAATACGTGTCTACGGTTGCAGTTGAAGGTGATTACGGAGAGAAGGTAATTATATATATATATATATATATATATACATTCTTCACGCGTATCAACAATTCCATTTTTTCTTTCTTTTTCTCTCTTTCTTTCTCTCTAATTATTCTTATCCTCACTTGCATTTCCTCTAGGATAATGGCCTGGAATAGTCTGCTCTATGTACCGTGCATTTATAAACGCTTATAGCTCTCATCAGGTTAAAACTACTTGCATTTTATGTAAAGAATCATTTTTATATACATTTAACTTTAGCTTCTGCGAGTCTCTCCCACATGAATCAGTAGGTTATGGATATTTATGCGAATTGAGCTTAAAAGAAATTTGCTTAACCGTTTAAATATTATACTTGAGATGTGCGCATACATCTTCTTCATATCATCTGTGTTTTAATGAAAATCCCCAGTTTATTAATCAAGATAACATTCGTTTAACTTAATATTCTACAAACTGTGCATTAATTTTCCCCATTTGGTATCATCCATTGTATACAACGTGACAAACTAATAGCTCTGTAAAGAATTGTAAAGAATTTTATTGTTCCTGAGTGTAAATTTTTTTTTATTGCTCACCCTGTTATCTCTAATTCCTTGATCTACGACCCTTCACTCTCATAATCTCTAATGTCCGGCTTTTATGGCCGATTATAAAAGTTTTAATTAATGCATTCTCAACAATGGACTTGTCGAAAGTTCTCGCCATAAATCTAACTGCTTTAACAGCACTTGCGGCTAACAATGAAAAGACCCCTTTTGTAAAAATATCTTTAAACGCAATGACAGCTGAATGAAAATCATTGCGATTCAATTGTCTGTTGGTCAATTATCTGTTGTTTGTCTTAACAGGGCATTGCCAGTTTTATCTCATTGTCGACGGAATACGGTGTCTGCGTGGCAGTGAGCGAGAAGATCCTGAGGAACTCGAAAACCGAAGATTTCGATAAAATTGTCGAACGACTCAGCTCGAAACACAATGCCAGAGGTGTGGTATTATTCGTCGATGAAGATAACATAAGGTAAAAATCTAGCAGCTTTTTACTCTCCTTTCCCTCCAACTCGACTGTTTTTGCACGCCATTTCCAAGCAGGTCATTAATCACTTCTCTTCACTTCTATTAGCTGGTCTAACGTCAACCGTGTCTTTTATTAAATGTGTCGAGAGTTCACTCAATGCTGTTAGAGCAACACGCGTATACAACAATTTACAGAGTTTGTCGTCTACCAGCATTTGAACTATTTTCTCACAATTCGCGTTGCTTCCCTCATTTATATTATTTCAAACTTTTAACATTGTTTGACAATGCGCGAAAGTTTGTGAACTGCATCATTTATCTATTCTTGATGCAATTTGTATTATTATAATGAATGTACAAATTTAATGTTTAGACTTGATGAGTAGTTAGAAATGAGGGTAAAGCGAGATATCAATTCAAACAAAATTATATATTGCCAATTCTCTCTCACGTTGAATAACAATTCTCTCTCGTTCCTCATTCGAAAGGAAATCAATTGATTATTCGCAGGAAACTTCTACAGGCAACTGTTAGAGCCAATCGTACAGGCCATTTCATGTGGATAGGCAGTGATTCATGGGGTGCTAAGGTATATCCAGTGAGAGAACAAGAATTCGCGGCGGAAAGTGCAATCACAATCTTGCCTTTTAGAACATCCCTCGAGGGTAAGCTGATTATAATCCCTTCGCCAAAAATACTCGTTTTGATTTCACTCGCCCTTTCAACGCGTGTTTTTAAAGCTCTTACGAATTTTATACGAGAGTTACATTGAGAAAATAAACGAGAAAATACTGTTCACGTACTGTGAGGAGATAGAGGTAAATGGAGCACAAAAATTATGATCATGTGATTACAAGAAACTTCAACTTGTGTTAAATTCTTCGTCTACTCTAAGCAGAAACGAATAGAAAGATAGAAGAAAAATAGATACATGATTAGAAGAAACGAATTGCGAACGGATCCGCAAGACAAAATGTGTACCTTCAAATATCCGCGATAGTAACGAATTAGGTTAATGAGCTGAATCAAAGAAAAGTATCCTAACCGAAGATATTAATTACTTATGCGAGTTGGTGGCATGGAAGGTCGGTGCATCCGCCTTCTTTCTTTTCTCCTATTTTGCTTTGTTAGACATGCGCACTGAAAGCTTCACTTTTCCTCGATGAACTTCGATATTAGAAGTCTAACAGTAGGTCCACGTGACGTAGAACTGGGTTTCAATTAGCTGCACAACATATCAAGTTTACCCTTTACCAAACGTAAGAATTTTCAGAAAATTGATAAAACACGCTTTCTAGAAGAAATCGAGAATTCTAAATAAAAAAGGAACATATTGCATTTGGTGCTTTAAAACAAGTATTATCTTTAGATTTCGACGAGTATTATTTAAATCTTCGACCAAGAATGGACAACGAATGCGACGGCCAAACTGAGGATAATGTGCCGCATAAAAACTTGCCCGGGAAAATAGTGAATTGTCGGAATGTATGGTTCCGAGAATTTTGGTCCCAGCATCATAAATGCAGTTTCGGTACAAATTCATCAGTTGCCACAACAGCCTGTACCGGCGAGGAGGAATTGATTGATTACGAGCAAGAAGGATTGGTGCCATTTGTCGGTAAGAGATACCTCTGCTCTATGATTTTCAGAACTTAGTTAAATCAATCTGAAAATTAAATTAACAAAATTTTAACTTGAAATCTTTTGTAAGTTCGAGAAATACTATAATATTATGTGTAATTGGTTTTAGTTGATGCAGTTTATGCGATGGCATACGGTGTTCATAACTTGATAAACGAAGAATGCATGAACATTGCCAATACTAGTCATCATTTGTGCGAAGACCTTCGTCCAGCACCAGACGGTCAGCAACTTCTTCAGCACATTCGGAATGTTAGTTTCATCGGTAAGTATCTACTGCCTTTACGATCTTCTCTAAAATCTTTAATTAACAGTATTTTTACGATTAATTACGATTGTGAAAGTCTCAATTTAAAATCAATTTAAAATTGACCAAGATTGTAGAATTATTGATTACTCAATTTACATTTGAAAATATTTTATAGATCAATTTGTTTACTGTTCTTTTATCTTCAGTCTTATTAGAACATATAAAATGGAGCGTTCTGTTAAATCGATTGAAAAAGACTTTGTGATACCGATTATATCGTTTCTCCTAATTATCAGGCCCGATAAAATGGCCCGAGTGATTAAATGAAAATGAGCAAAGAACAGTACTCGAATCGGATGAATCATTACTTCAGAAAAAAGTGAGAAGAAATATTGAAGCTTCTTTACAATTTTTACTTTTCATAAAGGGATATATTTTTTTATAAAAATCCGATACTTTATGAAAATGATCATAATTTAATTATTTATTAATTCAACAATGAATATAAAAAAATATTACGTCGATTAGTTTAATTAAAACAATAATCATTGAAAATTATTTAATTACTGTTCTCTTCCTTGTAATTAATTCGTACTTTGTTGAAATAACATTTAGGTCGTCAGGGTACTGAAATTAAATTTAAATCTGACGGTGATGCGTATGGATTTTACAATATCTATCAGTATCAAAAGAAAGAAGATGGCCGTTTTGATTATGTGCTTATCGGCTCATGGAAAGAGGAGTAAGTGAAGCATTATCATTATAAAAATTTTCTCACTTTTTCACACGTCATCAAATATAGCAACTATAAATTTTATAACAAGTAATGCAATTATTGATATATATTTCTTATAAAAAGTTGAAAATACACATTGGATAGCAGAAATGCAGAAATTTTTATAATAAAAGAAAATAATCGTTTTTAATATTTTTAAAGAGTCAACACGAAATTTTGAGTCTTTCATATAAATTATCAGATAGAATTTCATTCAGTAATAAATATATGAAAATAAATATTATTTTTCTATTATTAGTTATATGTCTATTTCACAACTTTTATTCATAGACTGGATCTTAATATTAACATGACAAGATGGACAGCAGGACCTGGAGAAATGCATATTCCTCGAAGTTTATGCAGCGACAATTGTCCCTTAGGTCATGTACGCAATTTTCAGGTAAATATATTCAATTTAATATTTTTCATCTATTCTTTTAAACATTAAAGATTATCTTATATGTATAACGAATATTTAACTTTACATATTACTCATATTAAATTATATTTAATAAAATATTATGTATAAACTGTTGCAACATTTTATCACTTTTAAATAACACAAGTATAAGCTAAAAATATTACTTCAAATTTAAAACTATTACTTCAAATATAGTCTGTTTTATATGTACTGAATTTTTCGTAATTTTTCTACTTCAGTTGTACAAGAATTTAATTACATGTCCTAATTTTATTCTCTTACGTAATTGCATGTTCCCGTTTCTCCTCTTCTCCTAGGAAAGTATTTTAAATCTTCGTATTTTAAATCTTTTATTTCTTAAGTCTGTATTCACACTAGTTATTACCATCGGCGTTTATCAACTATTAAACTCTTCATTTGAGTGTGATAAAACAGAGGATGGTACAGAAGAACAGAAAATTACTCGCATACAAAAATAAGCTGAAAAAATCTAAAATGAAATATTTTCATTTGAATTTAAACGTTATATATGGAAAATGCAAATATTTTAACTACCGTAAAACTTCATTTATTGGAACGAAATTTTATTAACAAATTAACTGAACTTTTATTAATGGAATCCACTTAGGGTAACTTGTAAATGAAAAATAACAGATGGTGGCGAAAATTGGTTCTTTATTATATAAACGTCTTGTCTCTCGATAAATTCAAAATAAATGAATTTTTACTGCATTAAAATACAGATATTAAATAATCTGATTTTTATGTATTTTTGCAGCAAACTTAAAGATGCATAAATTTATAAAATAACTAAAATAAAGTATCTACTTATTATAATTTTTATTGAATGAAATAAATTTCGATTTCTCTAATTCATAAAAGTCCGCATTCTAGTAATAGATATTCCAAGAATTTCCATATCTTTCTTTAATGTAACAATGATACTTTCAGGAAGCATGTTGCTGGAGCTGTGTGGCATGTCGCGAAGACGCGTTCGTTTTCAACGACACTTGTCGCAGCTGCGGTCCAGGATATGCACCGGATAAGACAATGACAAGTTGCATCAAACTAACAGCGGAAGTTATTCCATGGACCAGCCCATGGGCATTGGTACCATTAATATTTGCATCCATTGGCATACTTAGCACACTATTCACAACTGTTGTCTTCATTCGGTACGTTTACATGCCTGTAGAATTTTGATTCTTAATCCATTTTATTAATATTAATTGACCAATCACATTTCAGTTTCAATCGTACTCCAGTAATTATGGCATCTGGACGCGAATTGTGTTACGTACTGTTAGTAGGAATTCTATCCTGTTACGGTATGAGTTTCGTGATATTAAGCAAGCCAACTACGTGGAACTGCACGTATTTGAGAATCGGCCTCGGCTTGTGCCTGAGCATTTGCTACAGCGCGATACTAACTAAGACAAATCGGATATCGCGCATCTTCAATCAAGGAACAAAAAGTATAAAGAGACCTTCTTACACGTCTCCGAAAAGTCAAGTTGTAATCGCTATCGGTGAGTTTACAATTTTCAAAGGCATGCTTAGGTATTAATAGTGTGTTAATGGTTTCAAAGCTTTTATCTCCCTCTACTAAAATATCGATCACTCGTGCGAGGTTTCGCGTCAAATTGCAATCCAATAGCAACAGCTACAATTTTGAAATCTTGTTCGTATTAATCGAGTCACTATATACAGAATGAGAATACAATAAAAATATAGTAATTAGTAAGACATCCTATCAAAGTGTTGTTACTTCTAATTTTATTACAAATTATTGAACATCAGCAATTGAAATTAAACGTCTGATACGATCGGACATTGTTACAATCCTTTTATTACAGTCTGCACGATAAACTGCCGATCTTGATATCGTATTATGTAATTCCCGTTTTTATAGGGATCACTGCAGTGCAATTAGTTGGTGTTATCGTCTGGCTAATCATTGAACCACCGGATACCACGGAGATCCATCCATATCCATTGTCAGCAGTACTCACATGCCGCGTTTCCACGTTCTCCTTAATGATGTCTCTCGTCTACAACATGTTCCTAATACTCATGTGCACACTGTACGCGTTCAAAACACGTAAGATACCGGAGAATTTCAACGAAGCGAAATACATCGGTTTTACAATGTATTCGACGTGCATTGTATGGTTAGCTTTCGTACCCATCTACTTTGGCTCAAACAATGACTATAAGGTCGGTATCTATAGTTACAAAAGACACGTATTATCTTGCGATTATGCATATCAAACTAATTAATAACGGTAATTCGGTACAATTCTAAAATTTGATTCGTTATTTCAAGATAATCTAATATGCAACACGTGATATACATTCAAAAACGTAGGATAAATTAGAAAAATCTTTTATAGGCATGCAGCAAGAGAATACAAAAATGGATTGTATTTAATATACGTATATTTATTCATGTCGTTCATTTATATAATTCAGTCATTAGTTTAATTACGGCTATTTAGTATGTTTCTTGTAATTAATCCTTGTTAATATAAATTTACAGGTACAAATAGCGAGCATGTGCATGTGCATCAACATCTCTGCGTCAGTAGCTCTCGGTTGTCTCTTCACGCCGAAAGTATATTTGGTACTTTTTCAACCGTATAAAAATGTTCGGCCTGGACATACTAATGTGAGTAGTACAAAATTTAGCAAAGAAACGATTCTAGTAGTAACTAATTCTTCGCACTGGCGGGTAATATTAGGTAGAATCTAATGGAAAGAAATATATATATTTTCGAAACTAGTTCATTACTCTTATGAAGTATTATTTTCGACATTTTTATTTAAAATTACTGTCTCTCCTGGCATAATCCTAATATCAGTTTCATGGTGTCAAAGATATTTTGTAGGTTCATAAAAATCATATACAAATACATGTAGTGTCTAATAATTCAATTAGAAAAATTGAAAGTAATTCTCTCAAGTTGATAAGAGTAATAACTCCATCTATTCCATCTTTCAATTATTGCAGACGGGTGTACTTCAAAGTGGTAATCGTGCAGCGTACAGCATGCGATTTTCTGGCGGTCGTAGTCAAACAATGCAGAGCATGACCTCCTGTTCTCGGAGCAGTCCACCGGCACCACGTCCAAGCCAGGACGAGGTGAAACATGCCAACGGTGAGACACAAGCACTGGCGAGCCCGTCTGTCGAGGAGACCTCGGTTAGCTAGGTCTCTCTCATACACATCCCTCCCTGTGTAGAGTGTCAGGCCAGAATTCATGAGACCACCGTGGAGATATACGACGACGATGAAGAGGACCGTAAGCTCTCAACTATCCAGGAAGTGTCAGAATCAAGAGACATTTCCAGTCCTTCGATGTTCGCGGATAATTGCCGAAATCGAAGTCGGAAGTCGATTTCCAGCGATTCTGACCAGGTGATCGATGTTTCATTAAATCTTAAAAATCTCAGTCGAATGTTCGATCAGACGGGGGCTAATTTCGTGCATTGAAAATCTACGTGTTTGATATACTTACTTGATGATAGCAAGTTATTCGATGTAAGATTAAGAGAACAACTCACAAACTTTGAAGGTGTGTAGCACATGAATCTTTCATGGGTCAAATTGATTAGGTCTGCTTTTACATAATGGAACTCGGAATTTTATTATTTAGGCTCCACTTCAACAACCATACGTTTCATAATGGGAATATTCCTTGATCGTGAACTAATACCTACATTACATGCACCCTCAAAGTGAAACCTCTCATATATGCATGAAAAACAAAGCAAAGTAAAATTGACTTTGTTCAATGAAAATTATATGATAGATTTATCGATTTTAGTATTGGAAAAATTAGATTTTCCTAACTTTTCTAATTTATATTTTTATAACTGTTTTTTTGAGTCGGGCGATCCAGTACGTAAAAATCGCACGGGAACAATCAGTTGCATCTCCGACAAAGTGGTGTCTTATAAATCGGAAGCTAACGCTTTTCCCAGCGAAGATCAAACTTTCCACGTCTACAGCGACTCACCGACGTTTTCCGATTTTTCATCGTAGATCACGACACGTAACGTCAAGGTAACCAAGAAAGCTGTCATTTTTTTTAACACGCGAAGAATTATTTAACGGTGCCAAGACGTCTTTTTAGCCTCGCATTTGTCCCGACAAGGACAAATTAAAATATAAAATGCATATAACATATAAAATACATATATGCAAGAAAATCAAGTATCTTTTGTATAATGAAACTTTTATTCTAATTTATTCAACTTGTTCTTCCAGTTGTCGATTTTCTTTCCAGTATTTCTGAGCAGAATCTATCGTTTCAAATCTTGAATTAGAAATTCACATTGAAAAATCTTCCGTCACTATTGCAGTAAATGATAGAAAACTAAAATATAATTTATTCTAATATGAACTAGTTGACATTATTACGTTGCTTGATGAACGAAGATAATAATCTCAATTCGTTAGTTCCTTATACATCACTTAGAGATAAATATCGCAATATTTCGTACTATATATTACGACATTCAATCAAAGTTGACGACACGTGTACAAAGTATTTATACTTGTTTTATATTACATGTATATAATGTTGATTTACTTTACGAGGACGAAGTCTTGATTGAAATTTTGATAGAACACTAGTAGAATAGGTGTTGTACACATTTATTTGTGAACTATTTTATGAAACAGTGTCAAATACTTTGGAATTTTGAAAAATACAAATTACCAAGATTTTAATGGCAAGTCTCGCTTGCTGAAGTGTATTTCGCATGCATATGCGGATTATTCTAGAAGTACATACGTGTTAATTTAATATAAATTATCATGCATATACTGTACTGCGGATGTTTAAGCCTTGAAAAATGTAAAGACGCAAGGATACATAAAATATTCCAAGTAAAGTACTTAAAGTACTTAAATACTCTAATACTGTTGTAATATTTATGAGATCAATCTTTATTTGGTAATAACATAAACTTATATGAACATCCGCAGTCCAGTTGAATCATTGATCAATCCACTCATTCAATCAAACTATCGTGAAATCATTCTACTATTATAAATCAAAAGACAAGAAGCGAAGAACCAAAAAAAAAAAAAAATAAGAAAAAAAGAAACATTTGGGCGAATGAAATTTTCTATAAATTTGTTTGTTCAATTCGACGCGTGAAAGCTACGAGAGGTCTTTAAAAAAATATTAGCGGTAAAGAACGTTTAGAAAACTCTCTCCGCAAAAGTCAAGGAACTATTAACACATATCCACCATTCGCTTAAGTGGTTCGCAAACATTTGTAAGCCACTTGAGCGGTTGGCGCACGGGATGCACGCACACGAATACAAAGATGCTTGCTAAAAGCCGGGGATTTCAGCAGCCATGCACAAACGTTCATGAGCGAGTTGAAGTGGCCCCTGCAAGCAATTGTTGATCCGTGGACGAAAAACGATAGTCCTTTGTCTTCGCTGAAACGCGCACAAACAACGAATTCCATTCCAAGGGCCGCGACACTTTTTAAGAACACTCGTCAACCGTGAATACGAAATTACAACAAGCGCAAGTACTTCTAGTTAATCTGCATAGGAGAGATCAAAGCAAAGAGGCAATTCTTTTACGCTTATATCACACTGTATCCTTTCATTGAAAAGCCAAAGAGAGGGAGAGACACTTTGGTTTCAGTCATATTATTAGTCGTAAAATAAGGTTTTCGGTTGAGTGAGAAGTAACTTTTGATACGCGATACGAATGATATTTTTATTTAGATTGTGATATATGACGATTAAAAATCAAAGTATAATTTAGGTAACGTTGTTAATTCCTAATCCTTTGGAGAAAGGAGGTGCGTCACGTTATGATTGAATCCAATAATCAGTGACGTGCCTTACGCTTCACGAGACAAAACGAAATAAGTAACGAAAACGAAAGAATGTCAGCTTCAAAGGATCGAAATGCAAATTTTATACAATTGTTTGTTACAAACATTTATAAAGATTTGTTCTTTAATATTCCATTTATCACTATATTTCATATCGAACGTTTCGTTGATTTACTATTAAAATATCGGTCAAGTTATTAGTACGCCAAAAAGTTCTCAAACAAATATTATTTGTTGATAGTTAGTACAATAAAAAAAAAAAAAAAAAAAAAAAAAAAAGGATATTGGAAGTAAGATGTCCAATAACAGTAAATAAATGTGTACTTTTACAAATATATATAACTGCCGACTAATTAAAAAAAGTCAAATAGCCATAAAGAACAAAAAATTAGACGTAGACCGTGTGCGTGGTGTAAATGTGTACGTGAAGGGAAGAAAATACGCGCGGATTTTTTGACTAAAACATGTGCCAATGCTAAGAAGAAAAAAAAAAAGAAAAAAAAAAAGAATTACGCGAACAAATGATATATACTGTATTATAAAATGTCTTTTAACCGGGAAATGTTCGAGATGAATTATTAGACGCCATATATTCTCACTTAATGAATAATTCTATGAAATATATTGCATTGTTAGTATATTCGATTTACATAGATGTTTATTTGAAAATATATCGTATCGTTATTATACCGACGTTGTACAAAGATAAATTAGAAATGTATTTTTGTTAATTTCTTGCGCGAGCCAGTGAATTTCACAGATAGTGGAAAGAAAAATTGGCCTATGCGTTGAAAGTTTCGATGAAAATTTTAATGCGATATCGCGAGCGTGGTAAACGAACATTCCCGCAGGATTTGTTGATTACTCTCGTGATATCTCGAAGATGTGCTTATTCTAAAAACATCTTCGAAGATTATACGAGAGGTGAAACAATTAAACATCTTTGGTTAAATTCAATTTACATCGCGAGTCGACGTAAAATCGTATTTTTTATCTTGATGAGCTAAATCAAAACTCTCCATTATTAATGAAACTACTTGCTGAAAAATCTACTTTCTCTTGTTTTTTTTTTTTTTTTTTCTTTAATTTAATTTCTCA